>NW_007726222.1:217242-245354 GCF_000696425.1 Galeopterus variegatus | reverse complement strand
GCCGGGACCCCGCGTACACCCCGGCCCTGCCCGCCGCTCCTCGGGCCCGAGGCCTCATGCCCCGCCCAGGGGTCACCCCTCGACTCCCCATTCCCGCCGGAGCCCCCCGGCCCCAGTCTGCACGCCCCGGCTGGACCGTACCCCCCGGCAAACAGATGCACCAGCGTGTCCCTCTGGCTCATTCTCTCTCCCGCATGTCCTCCGGGCGCTGAGGCGGGACGCGGATCCGGACGCCCGCCGCGGCCAGCGGCTTAGGTCCCCGACTGGTAGACGTCCCACGCCCCAGAGACGGCAAGGGGAGTCGGCGGAGACGCCGCTGCGGAAAGCAATCCGCACAGCCCTCCCCGCGCCGCCCCAGCCACGCCGCCTCCGGCCCTAACTCCGCGCCCTCAACCCGAGCCAGAGAGCCAGGCGGCGGCGGAGGCGTAGGCGGGCGGAGGCGGGCAGGGGCGGGAAGACGCGGGTGGCTCCCGATATAAACAGACGCTCCTATTGGTCCGAGCCGCGTGACGTCACGCGGCCTGCATGCCTCTTTCACGTGATCGCGAGGGGGGTTTTCAATGAAAGGCGCCGGGAGGCGGGGCCAGAGCGCGATCCGCGAGGGCGGTCTGCAGCTCCGGAGCCCAGTCCGCCGACCAGGAGGGCTGCACAGTCTGTCGCCTGGACCTGCTTGGGCTCGGCGGTCGGGGCCGCGCGCTCCCGACCTGGGGACCCCGGAAAAGCCGCCTGGGTTCCAGGTACCCAAACGGATTTACTTTGTGGAAATTGGATTTATGACCCAGCAATTCCACTTCCTGATGTCGACCTCAGAGTGACACCCGCCCGAGGCGTAAAGAGGCTTGTGCTGTGATACTCGCGTAGAGTATGACGGTGCTGTCCTAGCGGAAAATTGGGATCTGCAGGGGAATGGAGAAATAAATCATGGCGCATTCTCATTATGGAATACTGTGCAATCGTGACGAGGGTGAAGTAGAGCCATTTGGGAAAAATCTCCAAGGCGTAGAAAATAAAAAAGGCAGATAGAATTAAATCACTAAGATTTCAAACTGGCATTTACTCATTCTATGGATCAGCAAATGCTTCTTGTAGTGGATTGAATTATGTCCCCTCAAAACTCCCTGAAGCTTGAATTGTGTCCCCCAAGTTTTATGTATTAGAAACTTGGCCCCCACTGTGACTGTTCAGAGGTTGGGAAAGCAAATGCTTCTTGTAGTGGATTGAATTATGTCCCCTCAAAACTCCCTGAAGCTTGAATTGTGTCCCCCAAGTTTTATGTATTAGAAACTTGGCCCCCACTGTGACTGTTCAGAGGTTGGGAAATCCTATTAATGGTAATTGAAAAGTGGAGCCTTGAAGAGGTGATTGGATTGTAGGATCGTGCAGTAGTAAGTGGATTAATAGTAGAGGTCAGGGGCGCGGTTCTGAGGGCTCTAAATAAAACGGAGAGTCTGCCTTTTTCTCTCTTTGCTCTCTCTGCTTCCACCATCTTGCAATTTGAGACCCCTGGGTCACTGTCACCACCAGCAGATGGGCTTTGGACTTTCCAGCCTCAGAAACTGTAAGCAATAAATTTTGTTTTCTTTATAAATCACCCAGTTGCAGGTATTTTGTTATAAGCAACAAACACGGGATATTACACATGTATACGTAGGAAGGTCAAAGACAGAGGGAACGACTGGCTGGTTGGCTAAGTTGGTTAGAGCATAGTATCATAACACCATAGGCCCATGTGTTGGGATACCCACACCGGCCAGCAGCCCTCCCCACAAAGAAACTAAAGAAGGGAAAGGAAACGTTTTATTTTTCCAGAACATGGAGATTAAATATTTTTAATTTTTAAAATAATTATTAAAAATTCTGTTAATTAATTTTTGTTAATTATTTCTAAGGTGCAGAAGAGTACAGAAAATAATATAACGGATACCCATATGCTCATCACCCAGACTGAACCAATTTTAATATTTCTACCTCTTTGCTCACATAACTTGCCTTCCACCTGCAAAGCCCTACCCACCCTTTCCTACCCACGTGGACTTATTCAGGGCCCTCCTTCCTTTTCTTCCAGGACGACTTCCTTCATGAAGTCTCCCTGAGTGCCTCAGTTTCTAGGTCCTATACCTGCTCCTAAATTCCTACAAAATGTACAGACTGCATCCCACTGGCAAGTGTTAATCCATTCCACTGTAAATGTTCATTTGTAAGATGGGCGTAAGAGTACCTATTTCACTAGGTAGTTGTGAGGATTAAATGTGTTAAAATATGTAAAGCATCTACAGCAGTGACGGATGAGTGCTAGCTATAATTTTTAGTAGTAGTATTTTACTGCCTTATTATTAACAAAAATGGCAGCTGATATTTCTTGACTACTTACTAATTAATGTGACAGGCTCTGAGCTAAGAACTTTATAACATTCTCTCATTAAATTCTCAAGACTACCCTGTGGGGTAAGTGATAGAATCCTCCTAGTTTTACATGAGAAAACTGAAATTTAGAAAAATTAAGTGACTTGCCCAGGATTACCCGTTTATCTGGGAGGAGGAGCTTGGATTTTGAATTCAGCAGATTTTGACTTTAGAACTTCAGTTGGTAAAGTAACAGCTGCCCATTAAAGGGAAAAAATTTTACAAAAACAGAAGAGTAGAAATAAAAGTTGGCACCCCTGGCCATACTTTCCAAAAAAATGTTTCATTAGCATTTGGGGGTTATTGTTTTTAATGGTAGCTTTATTGAGATACAATTTACATACCATAAAGTTCACCTACTTAAAGTGGTCATTTAGTGGGTTTTAGTATATTTTCATGGTTGTGCAACCACTACCTAATTCCAGAATCTTTTTCTCACCCAAAAAGCAGCCTCATGCTCATTAGCACTTACTTCCATTCTCCTCTCCTTTTATCCCCTGGCAACCATTAATCTACTTTCTGTCTCTGGTTTTGCCTATTCTGGACATTTCGTGCAAATGAATCATACAATATGTGGCCTTTTGTGTTTGTTTTCTTTCACTAAACATAATGTTTTCAAGGTTCATTTATATTGTAGTATGTATCAATACTTCATTCCCTTTTATGACTAAATAAGATCCCATTGTATGGCTAGATCTGTTTATCTGTTCTCACTTGATGGCCATTTGGGTCGTTTCCACTTTTTAGCTATCATGAATAATGCTGTAATGAACATTCATGTGTACAAGTTTTATCATGGGCATATGTTTTCAATTCTCTTAAATACTGTGGATTAGGAGTGGAGTTGCGGGGTCATATAGTAACTCTATGTTTAACCTTTCGGAGAACTGCCAAACTTTTCCAAAGTGGCTGCACCACTTTTAGGTATATTTCTTTTAAGATAATAGTTGCAGTTCCACGTTTTTGACATTGCGAATGCCATAGTAATTCCATTTAATGAAGTTTCTGAAACTACTAAGGAGGAAGCCAGAGTTCTTATGTGCAATAACAGTTATTCCCATGAGCTATGACAATTGCTAATGTGGCCATTTCCTTTTGAACCCCATTCAGCTGCCACCGTGGAAGCAGACTCTGCCTCCTGCGCATTCTGGCTGGTACGCAGGAGGCCACCCATTCGGTTGTCGTTGCTGAAGTCGTCATTCTTGCGGGGATTCCAGGGCTGAGTTAGCTGTCATGCTTGCTGAGGTTCCACAGCACCGTCATCTGCCCGCTCTTTATAGCCTTCTGCCTCGTTCCTGTTGACAACAGTACGTCTTCAAGCGATTCCTTCAAGACCGGCACAAAGGCGAGGTTGCTTAAGCCCTTGACCTTGCACAAGCTGCCAGGAGAACGACTCCAGGGCACGGTGGGTACTAAGACCGGCTTCGGTATCAGACACACACCTTCACCTCCCCCCACCCCTCTGTTCCTGCCGAGGGTTCTGCTGGGAGTTGTAGTTTTTTACTGAATATGGAAAGAACTGATTTTCCCATCTGGATGGTTGCAACCCGCTGCGTGTCTCAAAAAAAGCAAGCAAACGCCTTATGAAATAAACGGGACTCGATTTCCCAATTGGTTCAGGCTTCAAATTTTAATTGCTAATGGGCTGAAGAAAAGTTCTTAATAGCTATTTGTGGGGAGAGGAGAAGTAGAGCATAATGGACCACTAATGTCATCCCTCTTTCCCCCTTAGCCTGTATTGGTCTTGTAGGTTTAGAAAATTCCTGTGGGGTTCAAGACTTGGATTGGCAACATTAGTTCTAAATGTTTGGGGTTTTTTTTTTTTTTTCTTTTTTTAACCTCTGTGTCTTCTTAGCTATTTTAGTGGGAGGTTGGCAGAGATTGTTTTATATTCTCTTAGTCAGATGCTGTTTTATTTATTTTTTCTTAATTTTACTTAAAAGTAATAAATTCAGACAATACAGAAGTGCACAAGGTAGAACTTAAAATTCTTCTGTCAGCCTTCCTTTCTAAATCCCATTTCTTGGGTGAATGTCCTTCTGGGTGTTCTGTGCCATGATAATCTCTGAGAGCTCCAGATTTATACAGCGTTTACTATGATAGCCAAAATACCTGCTCTGACCAGGTCAGCCGAATTATAGTGCTTTGGAAGATATGGGATAAATCAGTAATCACATCCACCTGTGTGGAAAATGTTTTCATAAGACCATTTTTTACTTAGGAGCAGATCTAACGGCACAAGAAAGCCAAAAAGTTACCTAGAATGCTTCTTGTAACCTTTATGTAACCAAGTAACAATCCCAACTATACTTAATATACAACCAATAGAAAACTCGATGAAGTAAACAGGTGGGGCTGTCTTTTTCTCACTCTTCTTTAACCATTCCCCATTCTTGTGATGATAAAATGCTTAGCTCTGCTGGCCCTCTACTGAATGCATTTCTCTGGGTGACCTGACCATGCATCTCTCTGGTTGCAATCGTCATATTGGTTCAATAAATCATTGCTTTTTTTTTTTTAGGTCATCAGCTACATGGCAGGCATTGTTGCAAGTGCTTCGAAAGTTTTTAAATTACTCCACTTTACAACCTGATGAGGAACCATTTTGCAGATGAGGAAACTGAGATATGGAGAGCTTAGGGGATTTGTCAAGGAGGTTTCAATGAGCAAGTAGCTGAGCTGGGATAAAAAACCTAGGTAGTCTGGCTGCAGAGCCTGTGCTTTTATCCTCTATTCTATACTATCTCAATATTTGTTTTGGTTGATTGAGAATATAAACTGTAGTTTCTACAAAAAACAAAAAAACCCAAAAAACTTTTCAAGGACCATCAGAAGATGTGGTGCCCAAGAAGACAAAATGTACACTTACATTTGAGCCCCAGGTGGAAGGTCACTAGGGCATCTGGTCCCTAATGCAGGTTTAATCTGCCACTGAGCTGCCACTTCCCTTGTCCTTATGTGTGGCATATTATATTCAATGATGTTTACTGTTTCTTAGATACACAGGTAATAAGCATTCAGAGGTGGCACTGGAGATAGATAAGGAGCTTTACGTGTAAAAATGAATTTTCCCCACGGCAAAACATTTTCCTTGCAGGAAACACTATCTCTCAGGGCCCAATTCAGAAGAGTGCCCCAGGAGCCTTGGAAAAGACAAAACAACCCAGCATTTCTTACCTTCCAGGAGAGGAGTACTAGAAGGGTGGGGCGGCCTTGCAAAGAACGGAGCAACACACTTTTATTTCGCCTGAACATGCCTGGGCTTTCAACACTGTGTGTGGTAATACAGAACAGTAGCCTGCTTCCTGTTTCAGAACCCAACTAAGGGCCTCTCCAAGGAGCCCTACTTTGTTTTTGTTTTTTATTTATTTTTTTTTCAATTTTAAACAACAGAAATTTATTTCTTATGATTCTGAAGGCTGGAAAGTCCTAGATCCAGTAGATTTGATATCTGGGGAAAGAGCCCTCTTTCAGTCTGCAGAATGTAGACTTCTCCTTGTGTCCTCACATCACAGAAAGAGAGCAAGAGAGCTCCCTTGGTTCTCTTTTTAGAAAAACACAAATCCTCACCAATATTTGTTGTCTTTTGTTTTTTTATTATATCCATTCCAACAGGTATGAGGTGATATCTTATTATGGTTTGAATTTGCTTATCTCTAATGATTGGTGATGTTGAGCATTTTTTCATGTATCTGTTAGACATTCATATGCATTCATTTGAAAAGTATCTGTTTAGGGAAGAAGCCCTACTTTGAATCTCAGCTTACCTGTTAACATTTGGATTTCGCTTTTAACATTAATTCTTTGTTTTTATTGAAATATAGTACAGTCAGACAAAACACCCAATTCAAAAATGTGTAAAGTACTGGAATAGACTTCTATTCAAAGAAGAAATAAGCCCATGAAAAGTTGCTTAACATCACTAATCATTAGGGAAACGCAAGTCAAAACCACAGTAAGATACTACTTCAGACCTGATAGGATGGCATGAGCAAACAAACAAACACACCATAAAAGAGAAAATACCAAGTGTTGGCCAGGATGTAGAGAAATTGGAACTCTTATGCATTGCTGGTGAGAATGTGAAATGTTGCAGCTGCTGTGGAAAAGTGTATTGTGGTTCCTCAAAAACTTAAACGTGCAGAGGGCTGGTCGGTTGGCTCAACTTGTTAGAATGCCACCTTGTAACACCAGGGTCAAGGGTTTGGATTCCCATACCGGTCAGTCGGTCGCTCAAACAAACAAAAAAATCTACCAGCAATTTCACTTCTGGGTACATACCTAAAAGAATTGAAAGTAGAAACTCAAATTACTGGCATACCAATGTTCAAGCAGCATTATTTACGATAGCCAAATGGGAGAAACGACCCATTAACATGTCCATCATCAGACGAATGGATAAACAAAAATGTGGCATGTGTGAGCACATGCAATGGAATATCATCCAGCCTTAAAAAGGAAGGAAATGCTGACACACACTACGCCATGGATGAAACTTGAAAACATTATGCTAAGTGAAATAAGCCAGACACAAAAGGATAAATACTGTATGACTCCACTTATATGAGGTACCTAGAGTAGTCAAACTTACAGAGAAAGTAGAGCACTGGTTACCATGGGCTGGGGGAGGGGGAAATGGGGAGCAAGTGTTTGATAGGCACAGAGTTTCAGTTGGGGAAGATGAAAAAGTTCTGGATCGTGGTGATGGTTACACAACAATGTGGATGTACGTTATTGTATACTCCTCACTGAATTATATACTCCTCAAAAATGATTAAAATGGTAAATTTCATGTTATGTATATTTTACCACAATAAATAAAAAATACAGGCAATGCATACAGTCATAAAAAAGTAAGTATGTAGTACCAGAGAAGTTATAAGGAAAAAAATCAGACCCTCTACTCCATTTCTCCATGTTTCCTCATTTTTGCTCCTACAGGGTACTTCAAAAAGTTCATGCAAAAATAGAACTAAAAGATAATATGAATCTTTCCATGAATTTTTTGAAGACCTCCTGTATTTCTCTTTTTTTTTTTTTTTTTTTTTTTTTTTTTTTTCCGTGTCTGGCAACGGATCGCAACCCTCAGTGTTGCCCCCGTACCGGACCGGGGACCGGCAACGGGATTGCAAACCTCGGCGTTGCTCCCGCGCCTCGCTCAGCCAGTGAGTGGGAACCGGTCTGTATATGGGATCCGAACCCTCGGGTGGGAGCGCCGCCGCGCTTCCCAAGCGGCGCACTATCCAGTGCGCCACTGGGCCGGCCTGTATTTCTCAATAATAGCAATTTATGCTGTTTTTCTTTTTCTCCTCTGCTGTAAGGGAATATGCTGTTTTTCTTGATCTATGAGTTTCAGACATTGTCTATACACTTCTGGTTATAATAGATGCAGATGTAGCTCTCTTATTACACCCTCCTACTCCCCATTTTATCTGCTCCAGCTTCCCAGAAACCTTAGGGATCTTTCCTTTATCCTGGTTTTAGAAAATCTCATGACAAAGTGCCGTGATGTTGGTGGGGTCTCTTCATTTACTGTGCTGGGTACCCAGTGGGCCTTTTCAGTCTGGAAATAAAAAATCAGAGATTTGCCCTTGGACTGTTTTTAATAGTTTCACATGTCTCAGCTTGAGTCTCTCAGCTCCTAAAGCCAGAAGTGAAATTGCTGGTAGATTTTTTCCTTTCCGTATAGCACCTGGCATGATATTAGCACTGGGTCAGCACCCAGAGTCAAGGGCCCTTAGTTGAAAGGATAGACTTCTGGTTTGGCAGCAATGCCTTGAGAAGCAGCATCTGACAAACATTTGGTGAGGAATAGGGTGAAAACAGCTTCACTTTGCAAGTGGCCAGTTCCCTTCAGCCTGGGGTTAGGAGAACTGGTTCAGCAGCTTTTCACCTTCTCCACCCTCCACTCCAGGCCATCCGCTCTTATTCTGCTTAATAGCTGATTACCTGCCAGCCATCAAAAAAGAAAAAGGTGGGTAAATAGGTTGGAAATGGAAAACAGGGCTGAAGAATTTCATTGTATTTGGAATGAGGGTCAAAGATCAGAGCTGGAAGGGAAAGCCCCATAACCCATGGTCAGAATTACCTTGGAAAAGCCTTTAAATCTCCCAGAAGTATGGGATACTAAGTATTTTTTGTACTAATATTTTTCTATACTCCTTAATTAATCCTTTAATGTCTTCTTATAGGATGTCAGTGAAACAATCACCATTGGGTTTCTTGGCCACTAGCTAATTTGTTTTTCATCCTTTCATTTATTATGAAATACTTAAAATTGTTTTCACAGTTTTTTCACAATTTTGGCTAAGACTTTCATTTCCAAACAAGATAGAGTAACAAAAATCAGAAATAACCAGAAAAGATTATAAACCTGTGGTTTTTAAGATATTGGACATCAGACAATGAAAGACAGTGATTCCTGAGGGATGGAAACAATGTAAGCCATACAATTGCCCCAAGGTACTGCCTGGAGAGAGTTTCCAGGAAGATATAGAAACCGGGCAGATCATGGGTTGAGGACACACAGCTGAGAGTCCAGGGAGACCAAGGCAGGTAGGGTTTGTGGAGCAGAGTACCAAGAACCCCAGATATCTGTAGTTTTATCTTAAGTTTTTGTCTGAGACTGATTAATACATGCATGTGAAGAAACTACCTGTGCAAGAGAAAAAACCTCCTCGTAGAATTAGAAGGCATAGTATGTGACATTCTCGGAGGGCCAGGAATAGTGCCTATTCCCATCAGCTAGACTGAAAAATCTCACAAATCATGAGGCATTAGGTAGAGTACTCTGAAGGGTCTTGCCTCACTGGCGGGGAAGAATTAGCTCTAGACTAAACACTGCTCTGGTTCTGCCTAAGAAATCTCTTTAAAAAAAAAAGAGAGAGACTGGTAAGGGGATCTTTACCCTGGACTTGGTGTTGTCAGCACCACGCTCTCCCAAGTGAGCTAACCAGCCGTCCCTATATAAGGATCCGAACCCTCAACCTTAGGTGTTATCAGCACCACTCTCTCCCAAGTGAGCCATGGGCTGGCCCCTCTTCCTAAGAAATCTTAAATGCAAAATGTGAAAGGGTTAAACTGTGGGTAACTTAACGTATAGGAGAACAAAACTCAAAAATATTTATAGGAATAATGAAAGAAAGTGAGCCGAGACACCTGGGTACTGTTCAAGCTTTATTAAAGGAAAAGAATCTGCCGGGCTGTGCTGAAAGTGGGGGTGGGGTGAAAGGTGGGGGGCAGCCTGGGGAAGGGGGAAGGGTTTGGTGCTGGGGTGGAAGACAAGGCCAGGGGCTATTTTGTGTGCACAATGGCGCTGGTCACATCCAAGATCCATCAAATACAAAAATATCCAGAACCTAACAAAGTAAAATTCACAATGTCTGGCACCCAAAGATTACTAGGCATGTAAAGAAGCAGGGAAAGATGAACCAAAATGTACTATTGTAAGTTTTTCATACTATGTGTTAAGTATAGTAGCACTTGAAAATAAACTGTGGTAAGTTAAAGATGTATGCTAACGCACCCACTAACACACAAAGTTATAGCTAGTAAGCCAACAAAGAAGGTAAAATTGAATCATAAACAATACACAATAAAAAAAAAGACAGGAAAAGAGGGAAAAGGCCACAAAGAACAGATGGGGGAAATAGAAAACAAATATCAAGATGATACACCTAATGCTATGGTTGCTTGTCTGTCCCCTCCAAAACTTATGTTGAAACTTAATCCCCAGTGTAAGTGTTAGGAGGTGAACCTTTAAGACTTGATTGAGTCATGAGGGCAGAGTCATGTGAGTAGGTTACTTATTATGATAGTGGTTCTGTTATAAAAACCAATTTGGCTCTCTCTCATGCACCCTCTCACCATGTGATGCTCTGTGCCACCTTGGGACTCTGTAGAACATTCCCACCGGCAAGAAGGCCCTCACTAGATGCATCCCATAGACTCTGGACTTTACAATCTCCAGAATTGTAAGAAATGAATTAATTTTCTTTATAAATTACCCAGTTTCAAGTATTCAGTTATAGAAACAGAAAATGGACTAAGACACCTTACTATATCAGTGATCATGTTAAATATAAATGGCCTAAACACCCCAATCAAAAGGAGGAGACAGTCAAACTGGACAAAAAAGCAAGATCCAACTATATGCTGCCAATAAGAAACAAAATTTAAATATTAATACACAGTGTGTTGAAAGTAAAAAGTTGGGAAAAGATATGCCATGCTAACAAAGTCAAAAGAAAGCCGGAGTGGCTATATTAATATTAGATGAAGTAGATTTCAGAGCAAAGAATATTACCAGGGATAAAGAAGGTCATTTTATAATGATAAAGAGTCAATTCATGGGCCGGCCCGGTGGCGCACTGCTACAGTGCGCCGCTTGGGAAGCGTGGTGGCGCTCCCGCCGAGGGTTCGGATCCCACATACAGACCAGCCGCTCACTGGCTGAGCGAGGTACGGGAGCAACACCGAGGGTTGCGATCCCATTGCCGGTCACGAAAAAAGACAAAAAGGGGGGGGAAAAAAAAAAAGAGTCAATTCATTAAGAGGATAGAACAGTCTTAAATGTATATTTGCCCAATAAGAGTGCTATAAAATACATGTATCAGAAACTGTAGAACTGGAAAGGAGGAGTAGATGAATCCATAATCATAGTCAGAGATTTCTACATCCTTCTCTAAACAATCGATAGAACAGGTAGATAATCAGGAAGGATATAGCAAACTTGTCCTGAGTGACATTTACAGAACACTTCTTTCAATAATAGCAGAATACACATACTTTTCATGTGTACATGAAACATTTATCGGATAGATCATATTCTGAGCCACAGAATACATCTCAAACATTTTAGGAGGACTCAAGATATACAAGTGATGTTCTCTGAGCACAATAGAATTAAATTAGAAATGAGAATTTTAGCTGACCTATAGAAGTGTTTCAGACTTGAGTGCATCCACTGCTTATATAATTTTGTTCTTATAAATTAAGTGTGTGGCAAAGAGAGGATGTGTAAATGGAATGGGGTAAGTAGCTAACTGTGTAGATAGAAGGTATGTAACTGAAGAAGTGATAAACTGGTAAAATTGTGAGTATGGCTGAGAAATAGTGCACTATCCATTCAGGCCCAAGAAACAAAACATTTATTGACAGAAATGCAACTAACTTTTATTTAACTAATTTTTATCAACTAGGTATCTGATACATTGGTGGATGCTTTCACATATATTATCTCATTCTGTTCTCAAAACAAACCTATCGTGTCAAATTTATTATTTTTTTCCACATATGAGGGAGAGAATGGGGTGGGGAGACAGAGAAGAAAGGCCAATTGCCTACTGTGGCACTCAAGCCTTTCATGGTGAAGTCCCAGTCTACCTCTGCCCCCACCCTCCTACCCTTAGCACACGCAGCGGCATGCTTGTGGTGCCCACACTCACACCGTTGTTTCACTGCTATGGGCTTTCAGATATGCCGCTCCCTCTGGACCCTCCCTGCCCTCCTGTGTGCCCCCCCAGCTCTGTGCTGACCTCTCCAGCCCAGGCTCTGTGCACACCTCAGGCCCATGCCCTCCCTAAGCGCCAGGATTCCTGGCACACAACAGGCACCATGCTGGGGGCCATCTCATGTTTGTCTTTGTAGCCACTTTGGCACTTGGCAACGTGGACATTCAATGAAAATTTTCCATGCGGCCTACCCTGTGCCAGGTACTGTCCTAGCAGAGTAGTATGACAGACAAGGTGCCAGCTCTTGTTGCAGTTATATTCTAGCGTAAAACAGACAATATGCTGGTCACCAAATAAAATAACTATATTGTGAAATTATCGTTTTTTGTGTGTGGCTGGCAGGTATGGGGATTGGCATATACTGTGAAATTATTTACTGTGAAGAGCAAGTGAAGGGGGGAGTTGTTCAGATCGAGTGGGTAGGGACACACTCTCCAGGGACATGACGTTTGTGTTGAGAGCCATGGGTGATAAGAAGGGACCAGCCGTGTGAAATGAAGACTGGGCTTGTATCAGCGGGCTAGGGCCGCCATACAAAGTACCGCAGACCAGGTGGCTGAAACAACAGGGACTTTTTCACAGTTCTGGAGGCTAGAAGTCCAAGGTGGAGGTGTGAGCAGATTTGGCTTCTTCTGAGGCCTTTCTCCTTGGCTTGCAGATGGCCACCTTCTTACTGTGACCTCTCACAGTTGTCACTCAGTGTGTGTGCCCATGTCCTAATTTCTTCTTATAAAGACATCAGTTGTATTGGATTAGGGTCCACCCTGACACCCTCATTTTACCTTAATTACCTCTTTAAAGGCCCTGTCTCCAAATGCAGTCACATCCTGAGGTACTGGGGATGAGGACGTCAGCATAAGAATTTGGGGGGCGGTATAATTCAGCCTGTATCAGGGGTGAAGTGCGTTTCCAGAAATAGCAAGTGCGAAGGCCCTGAGTGAGTTTAAGGAAGAAGGGCAGGTGGTGGGGCCGGAGCAGAGTGCCAGGGAAAGGCTGGCTGGAGATGGCATTGGAAGGTAGCCAGGGCCAGCTCTGTAGGCACTCGTGGGTCGTGGTCACTTATTCTAAGTGAGATGGAAAACCACTGGAGGGTTTTAAGCAGGGTACTATGAGGACTGAGTTTCCAATTTTGGGAGATCACTCTGGTAATGGGTGGAAACCAGATGGAAGGAGGGCAAGAGAGGAGACAGGAAATCTGTCAGGGGCTATATCGCAGGTGGTGTCTTGGATAGAGCGCTCATGGAGGAATAAATAGTTTCTGTTAGATGTTGGGAGGGCCAGGGGTGAGGGGGAGAGTAAGTGGATGGGGATAGGAAGAAAGAACATGGCACCTTTTATAAAAATATAGTTCTCAACCAAAATTCATCATCATAGTTAGTAGAAGGTGCTAATCCATGAAAACTTTCCATGAACAGATCAAGGCCACTCTATTGAGTCTTGGATGATTTGATTGGAATGATAAATGCCATTCATCTAGTCCCTGTAGGCCAAATACTGGCTTTATATGCAATTTCATTTCATCCTCATGACAACCCCACAAGAGGGATCTGCCACCATCATTGTAGAGTTGAAGAAACAAAGGCTCTAGTGAAGGTACCGGTGAGCATCAGAGCCGGAAATGCACCCCCAACCCCCAACCCCTGACTGACACCCTCAGTGCTCTGCTCTGTCCTGCCACTCACCGTGGTGCCCAGAGGAAGGCTGCTGTCTGAGCAGTTGAGCTTGTGTCTCAACGGTGGAGACCTGAGGCTCGGGCCATAATAAGACAGAGTTGCTAAAAGGAAACATTTAATTGCATGTTTTATTAATTTGTTCTTTATACAACATTAATCATGAACTCTTGCTGACACAAAGTCTGGGCAGCAGTGAGTAGCTCTGACTTCTGGCATTCCTGAAAGTACTGACACTCCCCTTCTCTGTCCCCTCATAGATAATCACTTCACCCAGAGGACCCTCTGTTCAATTCCATCCTTCTGACTTCCTGAGGAAAGCTGCAAATTTATTTCTATGAAAAGGAAAAAAAAATATTCAAAGGCACAGAAAGGGAGGGAGCAGCCCAGGGGTGGGGGCAGCAGCTGACAAAAGCAAGACAGCCCAGGAGAAGGTGAGGTGTGGGGCATACAGAGGCAAAGCTGAAAACCCCCTCTTCCTGCCCAGATCATTGAGCCAGCCAAGGGAGAAGCAAACCTGACCTCCTGAGTTGCCTGGCTTTGGGGTGAGGGAAGGCCACCTTCTACCCCCAAGTGGTTTTCTGCTGGCCAGGAGGAATGTCAGCTATGGACACCAAACAGAGCTGGTCGTTATTTTTACTTGGCCCACAGTACACACTGCCACCCTCTCATTAGGGAGCTCAGGACCAGGAACACAGTTTAAGGATAGAAGACATAGTCAACACAGAGGAGGGAGCAGCCAGAATTCCAGGCAACTATCCAGTGATTTGTGGAGACGGTACATAGCCTCTGCCCCAGGGCATTCCCATTTCATAGCAACAAAAGGGCCCTTTCACCTGATGGGGAAGAAACATCTTTTTGTGGGATAGATGTAATTGGATTCCTGCCCTCAGGGAATGGCCAGTTTGAGAGAGAAGACAAATTCAAGTAGCTCCCAGGTTAATGGTCTTTGTTCTCCGAGAGCCCCCAATATGTCACTGAGAAAATTTCAGCCCAGTGTAGTTACACAAAAATGGTTTGCAACAATCTGCAGAATGTGGTGAACACACACACATACATGAAAGTGACTTGGGTACCTTTTATGTTTGAAGAACTGTTAGGTTGTATATAGACACCCCTTATGTTAAGTAACCACAAGATACAGACTTAAAAAAGGAATAGCGTTTATTGGATCCAAATACATATGAGAATTTAATGTAAAAATGGCATTTCAAATCAGTGGGGAAAATATTCAATAAATCATGTTGGGATAACTGGATTATCTCATCTGCAAAAGACAAATAATACTTGGATTCTTAACCTCATTTCTTAGAGAAAAATAAATTCAAGATGGTCAAAGATTTAAATACAAAAAGTGAAGCCCGGTCAAGAGAATGAGAAGACAAGTCATTGGCTGGGAAAAAATATTTGCAAAACACATTTCTGATAAAGGACTATGTAGTGGTTGAATTAAGTACCCCCAAAATTCAATGAAACTTGAATTGTGTCCCCCAAGTTTTATGTATTAGAAACTTAGCCCCCACTGTGACTGTTAAGAGGGTGGGAAATCCTATTATGGTAATCAAAAGGTGGAGCTCTGAAGGGGTGATTGGACTGTAGGACTGTGCAGTAGTGAATGGATTAAAAATGGTGGTCAGGGGCATGGTTCCGAAGTCTTTAAAAGAAGAGGAGAGTCTGTCTTGCTCTCTCTCTCTCTCTCTCTTTTTTTTTAAAAGATGACCGGTAAGGGGATCTGAACCCGTGGCCTTGGTGTTATCAGCACCACACTCTCCCAAGTGAGTCATGGGCTGGCCCTTCTCTCTGCTCTCTCTGCTTCTACCATCTTGCAATGTGAGACCCGTTGGTCACTGTCACCACCACCAGATGGACTTTGGACTTCCCAGCCACAGAAACTAAGCAGCCTGAGGCCTGCGTCAGATACACCTGTCCCAGAATCCTAAGCCGAATAAACCTCTTTTCTTTATAAATAACCCAGTCTCACGTATTCTGTTATAGCAACACAAAATGGACTGAGACAATTGTTATCAAAAATATACAAAGAACACTTAAAACTCAGCAATAAGAAAACAAACAACCTGATTTAAAAAATGGGCAAAATACCTGGGCACTTTACCGAAGAAGGTGTACAAATGGTAAATAAGCATTTAAAAATATGTTCAACATCACACGTCATTAAAGAACTGCAAATTAAAAAAACAATGAGACACCAATACACATCTACTTGAGTGGCCAAAATCTGAAATAATGACAGCACCAAATGCTAGTGAGGATTTTCAGCAACAGGAACTCTCATTCATTGCCAGAGGGAATGCAAAATGGTACAGCAACTTTGAAAGACAGTTTGTGTTGCTTTGCCTCCCATGGATTTGTCAACTCTCTTCCCCTGGGTGACGGAGCCACCAACAATTACTCAAAGCCTATCTCTTCTGAGCAGTGAGAAGCCCCGAAGGAGTTCATCTCCTGGAACCCTCAAGAGAGAGGCATTCCTTTCATTTGGGAAATTAACCACAAATTGGGGTCCTCTTCCTGCATTTGTTCTCCAGACCAGGAAGTTACAGGAAGAGAACATAGGTGGGGTTATAGTTTAACAATATAGGCTGGTAACATTCAGTCAAACAAGCAAGGTGACATTGCATAATGCAATTTGCAACAAGTTAAGTCAATCCACCAACAAAAGCCTGATTCCAGCAAACATTCTCTCTCAAAGCAATTTCCCAATATCTTTACATATCAATCAGTAACCTGTCTGTCCTCTGAGCGAGCACCCTTGCTGTGCCACAATTTTTTATCTTACAACAGAGACTAGCCTGGGGAAAAATTTCCTGTCTTTTGCAAGGTCAACATTAAACATGCACTTCTTTTTTTTGTCCTTTTTGAGACCGGCCGCACCGCGCTCAGCCAGTGAGCGCTGTGAGCACACCGGTCATCCCTATATAGGATCCGAACCCACGGCAGGAGTGCTGCTGCGTTCCCAGCGCCGCACTCTCCCTAGTGCCCCACGGGCTCGGCCCAAATTTGACTAATTTTTAAAGATTCATATTAAATCACACATAGATGTCTTGTGAAGTAGAATGAAAGCTTTGTCCAATTTCAACTTCTTTTTTTTGTCCTTTTTGAGACCGGCCGCACCGCGCTCAGCCAGTGAGCGCTGTGAGCGCATAGGTCATCCCTATATAGGATCTGAACCCACGGTGGGAGCGCTGCTGCGCTCCCAGCACCGCACTCTCCTGAGTGTGCCACGGGCTCGGCCCTTAAACATGTACTTCTAAGAGGCTAGGCCAAACCTGAAACCACAAGAAACTAGGCCCTGTGAAATACATTTGCTTTATAGTATACTCCACAAGTTTGGGAATTTCCTACATACCAAATGTACTTTTACCATATGATTAAGATCCTTGGTATTTATCCAAGTGAATTGCAAACTTATATCTACACAAAAACCTGTACATGGATGTTTATAAATAGCTTTGTTCATAATTGTCCAAACTTGGAAGCAACCAAGATGCTCTTCAGTAGGTGCATGAGCAAATGAACTGTGGTACTTCCAGACAATGGAGTATTATTCAATGCTAAAAAGAAATGCCCTATCTAGCCATGAAAAGACATGGAGGAAACTTAAACACATATTACTAAGTGAAAGAAGCCAATCTGAAAAGGCTGTACAGTTTACTGTATGATTCCATTTATGTGGCATTCTGGAAAAGGCAAAGCTATGGAGACAGTAAAAAGATCAGTGGTTGCCAGGTGTTGGCGGGGGAGGGAAGAGTAAATAGGCAGAGGACAGAGGAGTTCTAGGGCAGTGAGATGACTCTGTGTGAATCTACAATGGTGGATACATGTCATTGTACGTTTGTCAAAACCCATAATATGTACAACACCAAGAGCAAAGCCTAATGTCAGCCATGGACTTTGGGTAACAATAACATGTCAGTGTAGGTTCACAGGTTTTACCGAATGTGCCACTGTGGTGCAGGATGTTGATACTGGGAGAAGATCTACATGTGTAGGGGCAGAGGGTATAGGAGAAATCTCTATTCTTTCTGGTCAGTTGTGCTATGAACCTAAAACTGCTCTGAAAATTAAAATCCATTAAAAAAAAAAGAAATTAAGTCATCGGAAAAAAACAAGACAAAACAAAGTGACACCAAGCAGGTTTATTTATAATAACCCAAAACTGGAAAATATCCAACAGATGAAAGGATAAACAAATTGTAGTTTAGTCATACAGTGAAATACTACTCAATAATAAAAAGGAAAGAAGATACACACAATAACGTGGAAAAATCTCACAGACATTAGGCTTAGTGAAAGAATGCAAAAGATATACTATACAATCCCTATGACATTCTGCAATATGCAAAACTGATCTAAAGAGAGAGCGAGCAAATCACTGGTTGCCTGGTGGTGAGGGTGGGGTGGGCATTGACTACAAGGGATGGAGACTCACTGCAGGGATGGAAATGCTTAGTTACAGTGCTGATCACTGGGCTGTGTTGATTTGTCAAAACTAATTGAAATGTATAATTGAAATGAGTGCATTTTATTGTATGTAAATCATATCTCAATAAAGTTGATTTAAAAAAATGAAACCATAAAAAATTTAAAAGAAAACATGTGAGGGCTGGCCCGGTGGCGCACTGCTACAATGCGCCGCTTGGGAGCGTGGTGGCGCTCCCGCCGAGGGTTCGGATCCCACATACAGACCGGTTCCCACTCACTGGCTGAGCGAGGTGTGGGTGCAACACCGAGGGTTGCGATCCCATTGCCGGTCCTGGTCCGGTACGGGTGCGACACTGAGGGTTGCGATCCGTTGCCGGACACGAAAAAAGACAAAAAGGAAAAGAAAAAAAAAAAAAGAAAAGAAAACATGTGAGACTTTAAAAAAAATACATAATTTTGGATTGAGGAAGGCTCATGCAAATGTGGCATGAAACCTAGATGGCATAAAGGAAAAGATTGATAAATTTTGACTATAGAAATGAAAATTTTTGTATGGCAAAGAAATACCACATGCAAAGTAAGAAAACAAGCCACAAAGTGAAAAAAATATGTACATCTTGGTTTCTCTTGTTCTTAAATACTCTAATTAAAACAGGGTATAAGTTCAAACCTATGTTGTCTCAAAACTGAGCCTGGTGAAAGATATACGGGTACATAAGTAGGGAAATGGGGGTGATGATTGGAATTAGGATGGGTTAATCATGGAGGGCTTGGCTTGCTGATTGGTAAAAACAGGGCATATCCCATTTTGGCAGTCCCCCATCTGGACTGAGAGATGCAACCGTAGGAAACTCACCATCAAACTTTCGTCTCAGACTACTGGTGTGAGGCTGCTGCTGCTGGCACCAGTGATATTCACCTCTCAGGCCCGGGTTTAGGGTATTTGTGCAGATCAAGGTTGCATAGGGAGGCAGTGGAATTCAAGAGGACTTTTATTCCCTCCATGTGTCTTGATCAAGATGTGGGAAAAATTGCTTTCCTCTGAGTTTGAACTGAGTTTTCCCAAATTAAATCTTACAAAGGAAACAGATGGAAAACTCTTCCTCAACACTGACCCCTCCTCCATTATCCTGCACCTGAGCGTCTTCTAGAAACCTAGCTTCTGATTAACCACAGTCTAGTCCCAGATTAGACTAGCTGACCATGCCGATCACACACCTGGCCTTGGGCTCCTTCCCTCAAGGCAGCTCTGTCTGGATCCTAAATAAAGATAACCCGGTTTCTAGGTCAAGGTCAATTGGTTTGGCATAACACCCAGGCCTGGCTGGATGCTGTGTCCTTTCCAGAGCTGGCTTTCTGGTCTCAGGCCAGGCTGTGGGCCCCAAGTCACCCTCCTCAGCTCAGTCCAACTTGTATTTCTGCCCCGAGGCAGGTGGCCTGGTTGCTTTGATCCTTGTGCTGGCCCCTGGCTTCTGTGTCCCAAAGATTCCCTCCTTGCTTTTCAAGCTAGTCACCATCTGCTTGTCAGTTGCTTCTCTTCTCCAGGAGCTTCTGTGGCTCTGAGCTCCTGGAAGTCTGTATATACCTTTCTGGGTATCTACTGTTAAAAGAAAAACATTAGAGAAATTAAATTTAACAGAGTTTAATTGAGCAAAGAATGATTCGTGAATTGAGCAGTCCTCAGAACCAGAATAGGTTCAGGGTGATTCCAGGGCTGCAGCATGGTCAGATAACATTTATGGACAGAAAAAGAAAAGTGACCTACAGAAAATGGAAGTAAGATGCAGAAACAGCTGGACTGGTTACAGCTGGGCATTTGCCTTATTTGAACCGGTTTTGAATAGTTTGCTCCCTATGATTGGCTGAGACTCTGCTACTTGCTACAATACTAGGTTACAGTCTGTTTACACATCAAGTTAGGTTATAGTTCACTGTGTCTGAAGAAACCTTTAGGCCAAACAATTTAACACCACTTTTTGCCAAGTACTTAGCTAGATGCTGGGATTGCTGTGAGGTGCTCGCACAGAGGAATCCAAGACCAATGTTGGTTTTATAGCTCTTTTAATAGTTGTCAGCTCTTTTTGGTGTTACAGCGCTTCATTGCTTGCAAGCAAGGAGAGCACGAATGTTTGGCTCTTGTCTCCCCGAACAAAGGAAAGAGGCAGTCTTTATAGCCAAAATTCCCGCCCTAACTTTTTGCCCAAGTTCCCATTCAGGTCCTTTTGTGTAAATGAGGGATGTAGCCCTGCTAATTCACATTGGCTGATTATGGGACACAGTCCATTTGTCAGCTCTGGAGCTTAATTTGCATGGGTGCAGGAAGCAAGCTGGGTTGCAGAAGCTAAAATTCGTGATTAAGACAGCCAAGCATAAAATTTCTAAAATAGTTTCTCTGGCGGAAGGGGGCAGGTTTAACAATCAGAAAATGCTCAGGGTTCCCCACTACAGAATCAACCCTGTCCCCAAGTTGCCCACAGTTTTGTGGGGTGGACAGACAAGTAAATAGGCCCTAACAAATCATGGCTGTGATAGAAGGAAGCCGGCATGGGAGGAGCAGTGGGACCTAGAAGATAGGGGACCACCCAGCTGCAGAGTTGGGTGAGATTCCTGCAGGAGGAGATGCTTGAGCCCAGAGCTGAAAGGCTGACAGGTAGACAGGTAGAGGAAGATGCCCCAGGCAGAAGGAATAGCCTGTATGGAAGCGTGAAACAGGGACATGGAGACAGGAGAATCACACAGCTCCTTTTCCTAGATCGGGCTGTATTTGTCAGGAGCAGCTCTTCTATCTGATTGTTAAGGCCCATCCTACCCTATATGAGCTGAGATCTAATACAAAGTTTAGCAGCTTAATGTAACAAACATTTATTATCACTTACAGTTTCTGAGGTCAGGAATCCAGGAGCCGCTTAGCTGGGTGGTTCTGACTTAGGATCTCTCATGAGGCTGCAGTCGAAATGTCACCTAGGTCAGTCATCTTAAGCTTTGACTCAGGTTGGAAAACCTGAGTCACTCATGTGGTTTTTGGCAAGCGTCAGTTTCTCATCATGTGGCCTTTCCGTAGGAGTGCTCCTAACATGGTAGCTGGTTTCTGCTAGAGACAGAAAGAGAGAGAGAGGGAGGGAGGAAGAGGGGGGAGAGAGAGACAGAGAGAGAGAGAGCACCAAAGATAGAAGTCTTTTCTAATCTAATGTCAGAGGTGACATCCCATCACTTGTGTCTCATGCAACTGATCACACAGACCAACTTTGGTGCCATAGGGGAGGGGACTACACAAAAGTGTGAATCCAGAAGGTGGGGATCATTGAAGCCGTCCTGAAGGACACCATATTCTATGATTAAAGTGGATTGCATCACCTGGGATCCTAAGTATAATGGCATGTAGAATCGGTCTCCCAGGCATCCATGTGTCTTCAGTGGGGCCCTTCTTCTTTACTTGGAGATCCTTAGCATTGGGTCAGGTCTCTTAGAAAGCTAGGCATTTCCTTGTCCCCTCCTGCTTTGGGAGTGAGGGCTTTCCTTTTGGCCTCTCATCATTAGTTTCTAGTTTGTGAACATCCCCTACTTCTCACTCCACTCCTTGGGGGATTTAGGACACACTCTGAACCCAATGAATGACCAAATCTTCCCTAACTGAGCTAACAAGCCATGTCTACCTTTTGAAAGTCTAGGTGCAGCCAGGGGATGGCTCTTTTTAGCACCTTACTGCTTTAATTTTACAATTCTAAAATATTAAAAGGCAATTTGTATCAAGAGATGGAGTGCTGTTGTCCACATCTTGGGGAGGTGGTGTAGGTGGTGTGGCATTGAGAACAGCCCTGGTTCCATCATTGGTCAAGGTCCTTTGCCTCTCTGAGCTTCAATTTATTCATCTATGAAATGAGTTGTTCTGAAGATTAAATGAGAGAATTTATGCAAAGCACTTGCTGGCACATAGTAGGCTGTGGAAACTAGCACTTTATTTTTTTCTTTTAATGGTGCTAGTTTTAGTATTATCAGTACCATCTTCTTTCTTTCTTTTTTTTTAAAGATGATCGGTAAGGGGATCTTAACCCTTGACTTGGTGTTATCTGCACCATGCTCAGCCAGTGAGCTAACTGGCCATCCCTATATAGGATCCGAACCTGTGGCCTTGGTTTTATCATCACCACACTCTCCTGAGTGAGCCACGGGCTGGCCCAGTACCATCTTCTTTCAAGGTCCAACTTAATTTTTACCTCTACTTCAAGTCTATGCCAAGAATCAAACCATCTCTGTTCTCTAAACTTGAATAGCACTTTGAGTCAACACTTCACAATTTAGTATTTAGTTACCTATCATCTGACACTGTTTTCTGTTTATTTCATGTGTGTCACTCTATCTTCATAATTAGATTTGCAATTCTTTGGCGATAAGTACTGTCTTTTCCTGAAGTGCCTCACTAAAGCCCAATATAAGCCAGGGCTTACAGTAGTCACTCAATAATTTCTTGATAATTGTTCAGATACCAAGTATTTTTGGGAAGCTGACTACAAGTAGGGCCCCTGCTCTGAGCTCAGAAAACTATCAAAGGAAGGAAGAAAAGGGAGGGAGAGGGGCAAAGTAACTAAGTACAGAAAATCTTGCGAATTTCTCTGCATATAATAAGTTGTATATTATTTTACTTGCTATGATTTTATTGGGATTCCAAATTAACTGCTAAAACCCTCAGTGCAGCTAGCTAACAGCAGGAAAGCCATCAAATCAGATTGGATTCATTTCTTTAAAACAGTGTGAATTAATCCTTCTTCTGTAGAGGAAAACAAGCTCTCACCCTTCAAAACTCTGCTTAAAATATACCAATCTAGGATTAATCTGAAAATACTCATATAATGTAAACAGTTCTTCCTGCAAGACAGCAGTGTTACTATTAAAAAGAAAAAACCCAAATCTATATTTTTTGCTGCAGTTGACAACATGTTTATCAGCCTGGAGACTGTTTTGCAACAAGGGAAGAATGGTTCCATTAAGGCATCAGCTCTATGGAATCTAGTGGCTGGCTACAAATGCTATTTTAGGGCCTTTGTGACATGTATAAATGTCTGTGTTGACAGCTCTAGCTTCTTGTTAACAAATGTGAATAAAATTAGTCCTCTCTTAAAAAATGAACTGATTATAAAGTCGAACCACAGGATTGGCTTATTTGCACACCCATTCCTTTTATAGTACCTGCCATGGCAAACTTCAAGGATTTCCAGTCTGTAGCACATTGTGTGTTGTTGGAAGCTCCCACAGAAGAATAACATTGCAGCACCACTCTGGTAATGACCTAAGCAGTGGGTAATTTTGTGGTACCTGGTGAAGCCAGGGAAGAGGCTGTTTATCCGAAAAAATTCATAGTCAGAAGTAAAATCATGCAAGGCTTCCATTGATTGCTTCTAAACCTTAACGGATCCTCGGTTAAGAAAGTTTAATCTAGGGTCAAGTTGACCAGGGAATTTGTTGTGTTAGGAAGAGAGGGGCTGACTGTTCACTAGGGAACTGGAGCTGGGAGGTCATTTATAGACCAGAGGGTATAGCCTGTGAAGCCAGCATGGAGGGCTCAGGGGATGTCATTTGGATGAATGGATGAGTGGCAAAAAACATGGTGAGAGCGGATGTCTTTCTGAGATCATGACGGAGTCAGACAGGTCAGCAGCTCTAGGGAAGAGCCGCAGTGTAAGTTATGACCTCATATGTGATCTCTGCTGTCCTTCCTCATGTTTGTCACTCTGCTGAGCACAATTGGCCTTAGGATTGAAGGTGAGTAAATGCAGACAGGGGAGGGAGCTGTGCTCACACCTGAATTCTAACTCTCTCTGAGGCTAGAGATTCTAGACACAGCCAGAAGGCAAACGTCCTCTTACTGGTCCTGGCACTATTCCAGGAGTCTGACACCCTAAGGTGCTTGGTCCCCATTATGGCCCTCCACGCAAGCCTCCCCTTTCCACGCAGGACCTGGCTGCCTGCACCTTTTTCTTCTTCCTAGCAAGATGCCCACATCCCTGGTGGTAATCTCAGGAGGTGATCTGATAAATGAATTCAGACCGGCCAATATATCACAACTCAACTCTGTCACTGAAAGGGATGGCTCTCCTGGGGTGTTAATTTGACTACAGAGATAGGCCAGTGGCAGAGGCACTGTGAGTGGAGCAGCCGTGCCCAGGCTGGTGACATTCTCCCTGCCAGCGAGGATGGCATGAGTTCTTGGAGCACACAGATCCAGGTGTGAGTCCTGGCTCCCCCAGGACCAGTGTGCCTCTTCACCAGGTCTGGCTAGTTTCCTTGAGCTTTATTGGTCTCTTCTCTGAAGAGTGGAGATAACTCTTCCAATTCTCAGAGCATGGTTGGAAAGAATAGGTGGGCATGTAAATGTAAAAGAAACTGTTGGGCATTTGGCAAATATTTTAATTAATATCAGGCATGGTCTAGCCTTGTTAGGGTTGGGGGCTGGAGGCTGGGGTATTGTGAAAACAAATCCAGATAATCCTGTTGCGATTCTGGGATCCAGTGGCCAGGCTGGAGATGAAACTCAGATATGGTTGAACTTTGTGGTGCTGCCCTGGCCCCAAGCCCTGCCTCACTGCCCCCAGTGGGCCTCGGGCCTGCCGGCCGCGCACCACTCAGAGAAGTTTTGCAGGCGTTCTGTAACGACTCCTCTGGGCCTGGGTACCACACATCAGCAGGAAAGTTCAAGTCCAGGTGGGGACAAAGAGCGCGGAGCAAGGGATGTAACTATGCTTTGTTTCCTTTCTTGTCAGATAAGCGGCTGGGGAAAGCTTGGCTCGATGTGCCTTGGACATCTGTGAAGATTTGTGAATACATAACTGGGTGTCAATGTCAGGTCACATTCTGTCAGCCCATGGAATGTCCAGCCTAGAGCTTTGTCTCTGAGAGGCCCTCCAGAGGGGCGGTTTAAGGCAGGCCCTTGCTGACTTGCCTTAAGGATAGGGACATGTCTTGGTGTTCCTGATGTCCTACCGTCTTACCTGCTGTCTTACCATCTGTCACACAGATGCATTTTCTGAGATGAGGGAGAAGCTGGGGTGGAGTTCAGTGTCAGACCTAGTGGGATGTTTAGGAGGAAATGTCCTATAGGCAGCTGCATGAGCCCACCAAGGGAGATGGAGAGATCCGGAAGCCCCCAGCCAGGAGGAGGCAGGCGAAGCCGTGGGAGTTGACGAGCTCTTCCAGGAGGTGTGCTGACAGAGAGGAGGGGCTCCTTCCTCTAGTGGTGGAACCGAAGTCGGCCTGTGTGTGCATGCAGGAATCAAGGGAGCATTGTCTGCAAATAACTTGAAAAAGGTAATAAATCTAACTAAAGAAGTCAGTCTGCTTTTTACTATCATCAGTGCACGTGACTCTAAACAATGTCAGTGATAAAATTCTCCTTTCTGCTGGGGCAGATGGCTCCCATGGTGCCATGCTTGGTAAGTCACCACCTGTGTTCCCTTGTGTTTATTCACTTCTTGCTTGAAGAATGACCTTCTGAGTGTCACACCACTCTCCAGATGTGCTCCGACAGAGTACTGGGCCTGAGTTTGACTGAGATGATTGACCAGCATTGCAACATGGTGAACTCAGGAGAAAGAAAGGTAGGGGCTTCTAAGATGAAGACAACATTCCTGGTAAGGTCAGTTGAGCACCTGGATTCAATCATGCCTGAGGATTTTCCTAAAACGTTCATTTACAGAAGACAACAAAATTCCTTCTGTGCTTAAAATAGTTTGATTTGGGTGTTTGTACCTGAAACAGGAAGAGTTCCAGTTATATAAATACCATATCAATAACTACAGGCAGAGGAAACTCCAAAAGTATTTGGAGGTACACAAGGTGTTCTGATTTTCACCTAGTGACTGCATTAGAGTCTGCGGTCTCTAGGTTTTTCCTGGCTTTGGTGACCCCCATCATCATTAAGCAAACGAACACACTGAAAGGTCACAGATACGCTTTTCTGTACACAACAGGACTCAGTAGAAAGCTGCTTGGACCCCTTCCAAGGCAATTATTTACAGAAGTTCCCAAAGCACATAATTATAGGGCCTCAGTGCAGGCACCTGCACCATGAGGGCAGCTCTTGAGTGACACTTAAAAATGTTACACAAGAAAATCACTGAATTAGTCGAATCTGTATTTAGGATGAAAAAAGAATTTCACTGCATAGGCTTATAGTGAAGAGAACTGGATCAAAAGCATTTCACATGAATAAGCTTTAAAGATAAAATTTTAGAAAGTAGCAGAAGCAGCTGTTTTAGGTTTTTTTTTTTTTTTTTTTTTTTTTAAAGATGACCGGAAAGGGGATCTTAACCGTTGACTTGGTGTTGTCAGCACCACACTCTCCCAAGTGAGCCACGGGCTGGACCTGCTGTTTTAGGTTTTTTAATTTATCCCAGGTCCAACATTAAACAGTAGTTGACACAGCTAAAAAAGCTGACATTATATTCCCGAGCATATACTCACGCCATAGTAGTAAGATGATTCCAGTGGCTTCAGGGTTACAGGGTCCGTCTGGCTCATGATCTCTTAAAGTGAGAGATCCTTTTTACCCCAAGTGTCTGAGAATAGTCCTGATTGGATCAAATACCTATTCCAGAGCCAATCACTGCCCAAGGGGATAGGAGATTGGAATTGACATGTTTGGGTCACTTGTCTACCCCTGTGGAGTAGGAGGGAATATCCTGATTGACAACCCCACATAATCCCATGGATTAGTGTATTAGTCCGTTTATGTTGCTTATAACAAAATACTTGGAACTGGGTAATTTATAAATAAAATAAAATTTATCGTTTCCAGTTTCTGAGGCTAGAAAGTCCAAAGTCCATCTGGTGGTGGTGACAGTGACCCGGGGGGTCTCACATTGCAAGATGGTGGAAGCAGAGAGAGCAGAGAGAGAGAAAGACAGATTCTCCTCTTATTTTAAAGCCCTCGAAACCACACCCCTGACCACCATTTTTAATCCATGCACTACTGCACGATCCTACAACCCAATCACCTCTTCCAGGCCCCATTTTACAATTACCATAATAGGATTTCCTCTCCTCTTAACAGTCACGGTGGGGGCTAAGTTTCTAATACATAAAACTTGGGGGATACAATTCAAGTTTCAATGAGTTTTGGGGGGCCATAATTCAATCCACTACAGTTAGTAATCTTCAGTTCAACAAAGACTGGAGGTGGGGTCAACAGAAGGTAATAAATGTCCACAGTTATCCCGTGAGTTTGAAGACTTCTTTTGCTTTCACGTTGCTGCTTCCCTCATTCTGATTACTTTGCTTGGAGGCCTATGAATTGGTTAACGTCTGCCATTGATCAGGTTGCCCTTCTATTCTCCCCTAGGCTGTAAGCCTGCAAACTACATTTCCCAGATCCCTTTCACCTTGCTTCTGTTAGGATCTTCCAATAGGAGGCACTAGCAGGAGACTGGAAAATGAGAGAAAGGGAGATTTCTGGTAGTGCCTCTGGGAGTAGAGGGGGCAGACACTGTGACCAGGGTATGGCAGTCTTAGAGGCACAATGTTCCTGAGCCCAGGTTCACACAGATTTTTCTTTTACTTCTTTAGGCCCCATGGTAGGTGATGACTTTGCTAATTAGATTGTTAATCTTTTGGTGATTTTTATCTTTTGCTCCTCCCAATACCTTTATAACCAATTGCTGGTATTAATTTCCCTTTGTTTATCTAGAGTGGCTTCTGTTTTCCTAATTGTACTAATATGTCTTTCATTTTGTTTTGTTATTATAAATTCCCAGGGTTTATTTTATTTTTTTTTCATTTTTAAAAATTTTAGAATTTTTTAGAATCTGCTGTTTGCAGATGACATGATCCTGTATGTCAATCAGCCTAAAGCCTCTACAAAAAAACTCTTGGAGTTGATAAATGATTTCAGCAAAGTAGCAGGATACAAAATCAACACACAAAAATCAGTAGCATTTCTATTCTCCAATAGTGAACATGCAGAAAGAGAAATCAAGAAAGCTTGCCCATTTACAATAGCCAACAAAAAAATAAAATACTTAGGAATTGAGTTAACCAAGGATGTGAAAAATCTCTATATTGCAAACCATTTTTTGAATGTGGTTGTACCATTTTGCAT
>NW_007726222.1:216520-217062 GCF_000696425.1 Galeopterus variegatus | reverse complement strand
AGAAATGGAAAAAACTATCCAGACATTTATATGGAATAACAAAAGACCATGAATAGCCAAAACAATGCTGAGCAAAAAAAAAAATAAATAAATAAAAATAAAATAAATAAAAGCTGGAGGCATAACACTACCTGACTTTAAACTATACTACAAAGCTATAATAACCAAACAGCATGGTACTGGCATAAAAATAGACACACTGATCAATGGAAAAGAATAGAGAATCCAGAAATCAACCCACACACCTACAGTCATCTGATCTTTGACAAAGGCACCAGCCTGTACACTGGGGAAGAGACTGCCTCTTCAGCAAATGGTGCTGGGAGAACTGGATATCAATATGCAGGAGAATGAAACTAGACCCATATCTTTCACCATATACTAAAGTCAACTCAAAATGGACTAAAGAATTAAATATACACCCTGGAACAATAAAACTTCTTAAAGAAAACATAGGAGAAACACTTCAGGAAGTAGGACTGGACACAGATTTCATGAATATGACCCCAAAAGCATGGGCAACCAAAGGAAAAATAAACAAA
>NW_007726222.1:183166-216510 GCF_000696425.1 Galeopterus variegatus | reverse complement strand
TACCATCTCACCCCAGTTAGGATGGCTAATATCTAAAAGACTGTGAATGATAAATGCTGGTAAGGTTGCAGAGAAAAAGAAACTCTCATACATTGTCGATGGGACTGCAAAATGGTGCAGTCTCTATGGAAAATGGTATGGAGGTCCCTCAAACAATTGCAGGTAGATCTACCATATGACCCAGCTATCCCACTGCTGGGAATATACCCAGAGGAATGGAAATCATCAAGTTGTAGGTATACCTGTTCCCCAATGTTCATTGCAGCACTCTTCACAATAGCTAAGAATTGGAACCAGCCCAAATGTCCATCATCAGATGAGTGGATACGGAAAATGTGGTATATTTACACAATGGAATACTACTCCTCTATAAAAAAGAATGAAATACTGCCATTTGCAACAACATGGATGGATCTTGAGAGAATTATATTAAGTGAAACAAGTCAGGCACAGAAAGAGAAATATCACATGTTCTCACTTATTTGTGGGAGCTAAAAATAAATAAATAAATACACAAAAAATGGGGTGGGTAGGGAAGAAGACACAACAATTACAATTCCTTGAAGTTGATATGACAAGCATACAGAAAGGACATTATTGGGAGGGAGGGGGGAGATGGAGGGGGGAGATGGAGGAGGGAGGGAAGTTTTGGTAATGGGCCACAATAATCAACCACATTGTATATTGACAAAATAAAATAAAATTAGGAAGAAAAAAAATTTTAGAAATTGTGGTAAAATACACATAAAATTTACCATCAAATTATTTTAAGCATACAGTTTAGTGATTTAAGTACATCAACACTGTTGTGCAATCACCACCACCATCCTTCTCCGGAACTTTTTCATCATTCCAAACTGAAACTCCATATCCATTAAACAGCAACTCCCCATTCCCCCCAGCTCCCCATCTTGACCCCTGGCCACCTCCATTCTACTTTCGGTCTCCATGAATTTGACTGTTCTGGGTACCTTGTATAGGTGGAATCATACAGTACTTGTCCTTTTGCAACAGGCTTATTTCACTTAGCATAATGTCTTCTAGCTTCACCTAATGTCTTCTAGCTTCCCAGTAATAGAATTTGGTAAGTAAAAGCCTGTGAACATAATTTTGATTCTGGGTACAGAACATCTTATTGCTTTCCTAAAGAGTTTATTGATAGTAATTGTGTTTGCCTGCCGTAATTTATTTTCTAGTCTCCAGGAAGTAATTGGAACATTCTTAAAGAATGAATAACCTTGACAGAGGCAAGCAATAACCAGGCAGAACAGGAATGTAGGAAGTTAGAGAAGTGAAATGAGTAGGTTGGAAAGATGATAATTATGTTCGGAAACATGAGACTTAATAACCCCAGTTGCTGTAGTAGGTGTATAGCTCTTATTTACTAGAGGCGATGCTCATATTGTATGGTTGAGGAGTGTGTATATTATCTGTAAATGATCAGCTCAGTCTCTGGGCATGTGAGGGACCAAGTGTTACCTGTAGGGTGTGACTTGTTTACCGGGTCCTGCTGCTTACCTCTGGAACAGGCCTCTGGCTCTTAAAGGAAGCTGGATCTGAGGGGCAGACCCCTGAGTGAGAGTCACTCTTCAAATTCTAACTCAGGGGGTGAAGTCCTGGAGAAAAGGCCTGACATCCTTCTTCCCTTGTTATTAGTCTTGAGATCTACAGAAACCTCTGAGAGCCTCTGTTCCTTCACCTGTAAAAAGGGGGTGATAAGGTAGATAGTTAATATTTAGGGAGCTTTCTAAAGGCTTTACATATGTTAAGTCATACAATTCGCAAAACAATGCCACGAAGGAGGTATTGCAAGTATTGTTGTCCTCATTTTACAGACGAGGAAACTGAGGTACAGACCAGTTAAATAATGTGCCAGGTAACAGTCAGTAAGCAAAAGGGTCAGGGTTTGAACCCAGGCACTCAAGCTCCAGAGCTTCAGCCTTCAACACCATGCACAACCTTGAGTGATATGGGAGGCTAACGATCCTTTGCTTCAAGGGTTATTGTGAAGATTCAGGATGACGGCACACGAAGCATCTGGTATGTGGCTTCTGGTCTTGTTATTCTATTCACACAAAAGGTCACTCTTTGGCCAGCCTGTGGCTCACCTGGGAGAGTGTGGTGCTGACAACACCAAGGCCGCGGGTTCAGATCCCTATATAGGGATGGCCGGTTACCTCACTTGGGAGAGCGTGGTGCTGACAACACCAAGTCAAGGGTTAAGATCCACTTACCGGTCATCTTTATTAAAAAAAAAAAAAAAGAAAGAAAGAAATGGTCACTGTTGCTCAGCTTCCAGTGAGCTCCGTATTGCCAAACCTAACAAACACTTTTCTGTTTTCATCTTCCCTGACCTCTCAATGGCATTGAACCCAGATGACCATTTCCTTCTTCTTCTTTTTTTTTTTTTTGAAAAATTAAATATGGGGCCGGCCCGGTGGCGCACTGGAGAGTGCACCACTTGGGAGTGCAGTGGCGCTCCCGCCGAGGGTTCGGATCCCATGTGGAGACTGGTGCCCGCTCACTGGCTGAGCGCGGTGCGGACGCAACACCGAGGGTTGCGATCCCGTTACCGGTCAGTAAAAAAGACAAAAAGGAAAAAAAAAAAAAGAAAAGAAAAATTAAATATAGGCTAGTTATTTTATTTTATTTTTATCTTGTAATAGGTATATACTTTTTTCTTGAAACATATTGATTGTATGTATCTGTGGGGTACTGTGTTGAATATCAATACCTGTGTGCGATACGTGACACTCATTTCCTCATCCTTGAAACACTTTCTTCTCCTGACTTTAGTATACTCAGAAGGGTTTTCTCCTACTCCATTGGCTATTCCTTGTCAGTCTCTTTTTCTCTTTTCTCCTTTTAACTGACCTCTAAATGTTGGTGTGCTCTGGCCTCTATCCTCAGCTCTTCTCTTTTCCTTTCCCTGGAAGATCTTACACAGTCCATGGCCTAAGATATCATCTATATCACGTATTTGTTGATGACACTTGTATCAGTCAGGATTCAAACAGAGAAGCGGTACAAGTAGGAATATATATTAAGAGATTTATTACAAAGAATTTCATACACAACTTTTGGGGTGTACTAGGTAAGCCCAAAATCTGCAGGGCAGGTTGTCAGGAAGGGCAATTCTTGGGCATGGGGTAAACTGCTGTCCATAAGCAGAATTTCTTCTTCAGGGAAGCCTCAGCTTTACTCTTAAGATCTTGCAATTGATGGAATCAGGTCTACCCAGATTATCTAGGGTAACATCCCTTATGTAAATTCAACTGATTATAAACTTTAGTCACATCTATAAAATATTTTTACAGCAATACTTAGATTAGTATTTGATTGAAAACTTGGGACTCTAACCTAGGCAAGCTGACCCAAAAAACTGACCATCAAACTCATAAATTATCTCCACACCCCTGCAATTCTGCTTAGCCTCAGATCTGAATATCCAGCCGTCTGCCTAATATGACCATTTAGTGTCTCAAACCTGACATTTTCCAGGCTGAACTTTTGATTTCCTCCCACCTGCTCTTTTTCTGTCTTCCCCATCTCTGTAAATGGCACGACCACTGGCTCACGTGAAAAAACCTGAATCATCTTTGATTATCTGTCTCTCACTTCTACATCTATAAGCAAGTACTATCTTCTCCACATCCCAAATAGGTTTTAATATCCACTTCTCACCATCTCCACTGCTTCCACCCTAGCCCAGGCTCCCTCATCTCCAGCCTGGATGACTGCCAAAGTCACTGAACCGGTCCCTCTGCTTATGTTCTTGCCCCACTCTCTTCCTTACTCCACCCACTTCCCAGAGTGATCCTTTTAGAGCATAAACCAGATTTACCTGGTTCCTATATTTGAAACTCATCGGTGACTTCCCATTGCTCTTAGATTAAAATGTAAACTTCTTACTTTGGTGGAGTATATTGCAAGCATTGATCACAAATTCCTCCCATGCATGCTCTTTGCAAAAATGTGATGCTGCAATTCATCCTGTAAAGAGGAGTAGTCTATTTTCCCATCCCTTGCATTGAGGCTGGCTTTGTGATTTGTTTTGACCGATAGAATGCAGCACAATGAAGGCTGCATTTGGCTTTTAAGGCTTTTAAGGCTAAGTCTCAAAGAACCCTGCCGCTTCTACTTTTGTTTTTTGTAATTAACATGTGAGAAGCCTGGTCTAGCCTGCTGGAAGGTGAGAGAGCACATGGACAGAGATGTGCTCTTCCAGCCAGGGTCCCTAAACCAACCAGCCAATAGTCAGCGACCACCAGATGTGTGTGAGAACACCTTAGGTCATCCAGTCCTAGCTGGGCCACCAAATCATGGCAACCACATGAATGAGACTAAGTGAGACAGGTGGTTCTTTTGATGTCTGGCCCAAATTGCTTCCCCACAGAATTGTGAGCAAGTAAAATGGCTGTTGGGTTAAACCACTAGATTTTGGATTGGTTTGTTACACAGCTGCAAATAACTGATACATTTTACCTATTTGGCTGTTCATGTGTGGCTGGCTTCTCAAACTTCCCTCACACTGCTCCTCCTCGACTGCTCCACTCCTTTCCTGCCTCCAGGCCTTTGCTTCCTGTGGCAATTGTGTGCCAGGTTCATTTTCATTTTTCAGTGCAAGTTAAAATACCATTCTTTAGCCTAAGTTCAAATACCATGCAGCAGTCTTCCATGACCACCCCTCAATTTAAAGTTACTCTCATTGTTATGATTCCTTCCCTTACCACAGTTTCAATTATCTAGTTCCTTCCTTTGTGTAGTTGTTTTACCAGAAGGTAAGCACTGCAAGGGCAATGAATTTATCTGGATTGTTACTTACTGTATCACCAGGACCTAGTATATTGCCAAGCTCATCATAGGTGCTCAGTATGTCTATTCCTAAGTTGAATGAATGAAGGGCCTCTCTATGGCAGCAGCCTGGGACTCTGTTCCAGCCTTTGGTCACCCACACTAGCTATCTCAACATAATGTAAACTGAGACAGGTGCGTGAGTCCTGTAGATGAGATGGCTATGCCCACTTGTGTAAGCTGGACTCTTCTCGTGCTTCTTCTGTGTTGTTTTCTCATTTCCATTTGGGTCCTTCTCAGTATTGTCTGTTGGTGTTCCAGGATGCATCAGCAGTTCCAAGGGCAGTCAGGACTAGGATGTGGACTGCATTTGGGCTGGGATGGTGATGATAGTGTCTGTAATTCCCAAAGAAAGAGACCTCCAAGGAAAATATGAGACACTGGGCTCCAGCTGGAGTAGTTCTTTCCCGGGTCAAAATGATGGAGGTTCTTGTTTTCTCTCTCTCATTTCATAAGGAGTGACAGCCTTCTGCATGCTCGGAGAAGATCCCTGTTCATCATTAGCACCTGTGTGGGCTTAAAGATATTCTGCTTTTCGTTTGTGTCTGAAACTACACATTGCTGACTCTTCGTGGGGGTGCCTCCCCAGCTCACACCCTTCTCGGGCCTGCCCCTCTCTACAGTGGTAGCTCCAGCAGGCCCGTTAGTGTCACACAACTCTGCTCTTCACCACAGGAACAGGTGATCGGATGGATTTAAATTTCTCTCCTATGCTGGGCCAATTAGACTTAGGACTTGTAGACTTGGGAATGTAGACTTAGGCCTGAAAGACGTGAAGTTGTAAGGATGTAAAGGTAAAAATTGGGATGGCCAATTTTTTGTCCAAGGACCAGGATTGGGGTCAGATGGCTCTACCATGTCCTAATTAGGTGACCTTGAACTTATCCTCTTATCCTCTCTAAGCCTCAGTTTCCTTATCTATAAAATGTGAATAACAGTTGCAATCCACAGTCCTTCTCTAAAACTCTTGGAGGAGCCACATGTGTTTTGGAATTTAGGATTTTTCACATTTTAGAAATATATTACATGGTGTATACCACATATTATCTGACATCCCTAGCAGGGTCTGGGGCAGTCCCCTATAAATCAAAGATATTAATATTTCTGCAGTAATGTATGTCACTTAAGTGGGGTAAGTAAATTCCCCAAGTAGCTTCTCATCAGTTCAGGTCAAGTTTTGTGGAAAAAATAAAAGAACTAACTTAAAACTTTTTTTGTTCTTTTTAGAGCTGTTTGGATTTCAGATCTGTGGATAAGGGACTGTGGACTGTGGTAGGTTCAGAGCGGTGCTGCAAAGACGAAACGCACGGAGAGGCTCAGTGCAGCTCCTGGCAGGCAGTAAGCACTCATTAAAGGTTAGCTGCTATCATCGCTTCTACTAGAAAAAGGGGCTATTATTCTCTTGGGCTCTATAACAAAATACCATGTATTGTGTGGCTTAAATGACAGACATTTATTTTCTCGTAGTTCTGGAGACTAAAAAGTTTGAGACAGGTAGGTTTCTGGTGAGGGCTTTCTTTCTGGTGAGGCCTTTCTTTCTAGACAGCTGCCTTCTGACTTTGTCCTCACACGGTGAAGAGAGAAAGGGTAAGATGTCTGGTGTCTCCTCTTATAAAGACACTAATTCCATCATGAGGTCCCCATGCTCATGATCTCATCTAAACCTAATTACTTCCTAAAGGTCCTTTCTCCAAATATCATCACATTGGGGGTTCAGGCTTCAACATACAAAGTTTTGGGGACACAATTCAGTCCATAGCAAGGGAAGTGTGTGTGTGTTTGTGTGAGAGAGAGAAGAGAGGATATGTATAGATCAAGGGGTCCCTAGAGGAAAAATGAGAGACTGCGGTGTGTGAGAGATGGAGCCACAAAGAGGTACCTTGAGTCCTGATGATGTTCTTCACTCTCTGGAAGTAAGGGGGTATCTTTGGCCAGCACAGGCTGTTCTTCGGGACCTTGTGTTCTGAGATCTATTACTGAGGATAAATCCATAGAAAACTGGACTATCCTTCCCTCCAGATTCAAATCTTGGCACTCCCTCCTCCCCCCACAAGTTCAAGATTCCTCTCTATCTGTCCTCAATGTCTCGGAGCCCCCAAGCTAGTCATGATCTTTTAGGCAGGAATCTCCCTGCCTGGAATCTTCTACCACATTGTTGCTTTGAATTGCTTCCCCCCCCACGGATTTGTCACTCCACTTCCCCTGTGTGACGGATATGCAAAGGATTACTCAAAGCCCATCTCTACTGAGCAGTGAGAGGCCCCGAAATGGTTAATCTCCCTTTGGGACACTCAAGAGAGAGCCATGCCTTCTTTGGGAAATTAACGCTGAATTGGGGTTCTCTTCTTGCATTTATTTTCCAGAACAGGAAGTTACAAGAAGAGACATAGGTGGGATTATAGTCTAACAGTATAGGCTGGTAACTTTCAGTGAAACAAGCCAGATGCCATTCCAGTAAGGCAATTAAGTGGTCCTATCAACAACAGTTTGATCTTAGCAAACATTCCTTCCTATAGCAATTTCACAGTATCTTTACATAGCAATCAGTAACTAGTCTGTCTTTGAGTGTGCCACAATCCTTATCTTGCAACAGAGACTTATAGCCTGAGGGAAATTTCCAATCCTCTGCAAGGCTTGAAACTACAAAGCTTTGGAAAACCAGGCCCTGTGAAGTACATATGCTTTTTAGTATATTCTACACCACACTTTGTAAATTCCTTCTAATTTTGAGGCTTAGCTTAGGTCCCCCACACTCCTGGTGACCCCATGTTCTCCCACAGGCTGTCCCCCACCTGCCATCTACTACAGGAAGTAAGATTTGGTGCTCACAGTGTGGCTGCCTGCTTTCCCAACAGGAGCGCCCAGCCCTGGCCCCGTGTGAGAGGGACAACATGAAGGTGTAAATTCCAGGAGCTGGGTGGTTGGAGGCATCTCCTGGGCTGCCCACTGCAGGCAGCACACACCATGCCCGTGGTCACTCCCCCGTTCTGTCTGTGCTGACACTGCTAATCAATTGCTCACAGAACTTTTTTCTTCTGGGCCCAGATATGGGTCCCATGACCTTTCTCAACACAGCGCTGCAGGTGGCCACTACCAACGGATGGAATAAACCTGTTCACTGTTCCAGGTTGACAGTAAGGAAGGCAGAATAGCCCCATGATCCCTGATGGGTGGCCGAGGAGCATCGTGGGGCATGAGGAGAGGGACAGTGTCTTCAGTGAGGACTCAGAACAGAGACAAAGGCCTTCACCAAAGCAGGTGGGGAGAAGCTGCCAAAGACGTACCTCCTTTAAGTCACACTCCTGCACTCCTGGCCTGGAGCACCTGCTGCCAGGTTTTCTTATCCATCCTGCCTGAGTCTCAGGGAGAGCCTCTGGAGATTTGGAAAGACTTTTTGAAGAACTGACAATGGTTGATGTTTTTATTCACAAACAGAAAATGGAATTTGGTTCAACAGATTTTCTACCTTCTGGACTTTTCATACTAAATCTTCAGAGATTCAGGCTCACCGCTAAAAAAAAAATGTATTTACTCCTCAGAGTTGGGAGCAGGGGATATAAGAAGAGAAACTTTGAGTTCAAGAAATACTATTTCCTTTATTTAGAATTTTTTGTATGAAAGATTTTATTTATTCATTCATTCACTCATTCATTTTAGTATGAAATCATGGGTATTGATAGTTCATTTTAGGTAACAACACAAAACTACTATATATATATATTTTTTTCCTTTTTGTCTTTTTTCATGACCGGCAACGGATCGCAACCCTCAGTGTTGTACCCGTACCGGCCCGGGACCGGTAACGGGATCACAACCCTCCGTGTTGCTCCCTGCACCTCGCTCAGCCAGTGAGCGGGAACCGTTGTACCCGTACCGGCCTGGGACCGGTAACGGGATCACAACCCTCCGTGTTGCTCCCTGCACCTCGCTCAGCCAGTGAGCGGGAACTGGTCTGTATGTGGGATCTGAACCCTCGGCGGGAGCGCCGCCGCGCTTCCCAAGCGGCGCACTGTAGCAGTGCGCCACCGGGCCGGCCCACAAAACTACTATATTAAAAAAAAGAAATACTGTTTCGTCATTCGCTTAGGGAAACAACAACGATAACAACAATAACAAGCTTAAATTCTAAGAACAAAATGTCATGTTTTAATCAGAAAACAGGCCTCCTGGAAACAGCTGTGGGAAAGTCTGTAAACCAGAGGGGTGAAGAGTGGACAGCTTCATTCCGGATGTGAATCTCAGTGCTTCTCAACACAAGAAATGCACAAAATTACTACAGGGCACCAAGTCATGATAGTTCATTTATTTAATTGAGTTGACAGAATCATAATTTTCTTTAAGTCTTTGAGCAAAATGTACTGTACTCTAGCACTCAAGAATAAACTCAGAGAAGCCACAGGGCAGAACGTGTTTGAATGAGGATGGGGTTGTCTGCTCACTGGGCTGGAGCAGGTAGAAAGGCAAGAGAAGGGTTGGAAGAGTTTCAGATTATTCTTCATCCTCCACCTCTCAGATCCATTTTCTTCCTTGTTCTGTGTCCAGGGGCCGGACCTCTCTAGGCTCCACCATCCCAGCTCTCTTGCCCTTGAGCCTCAGATTGGGTTCAGTCAATGGAGAACACTAGCCGGGGATTGGAAGGTGGGAGGAAGGAGAGGTTGGGGTACTTATTACCTTCCCCTTTTCCCCACTGTCGTCTGTCCCTCCATGACAGTGGTTCTCAAAGTGTGGCCCACAGTCCCGCAGCATCTGCATCACCCATGAGCTTCTTAGAAATGCAAGCTCTTGGCTGTACCCCAAGTGTACTGAGGGGTCCAGCAATCTCTAGTTTAACAAGGCTTCCAGATGATTTTGATGCTCCCTAAAATTTGAGAACCATTGATAGATGGCCAATTCCTGGTGGGCAGACCTTCCTCTGTAGTCCGGATTTTACTAGACTCCAGTAATTCTGTTCCCTCCTTTTGTCTCTTCAGTCTCGGGGTGGAAAGGTCTTCTCAATACTGCAGGTGCTTGGGGAGCTCACACCCCCTTGTTAGTGTCCTTATACCTGCCTGTTAGCGCCTTTGTTAAAGTCCCCTCAGTTACATCATTTGAGTCTGCTGCCCGTCTTGTGCTGGGAGACTGATGGATACACAGAGGGACCAACCATGGGCAAAGGCTGGAAACCAAAGTGTCCAGGTACAGCAGTAGGATAGAGGACCAGAGAACCCACAAGTTGTGAGCCCCTACTATGTGCCAGGCATTCACTCATTTCATGCTCATGAACCTCCTAGAGTAGGAATCTTTTGTGTTTTATTGACAGCCAACTGAGCCAGACCTTAGACTGTGCCCTAATGTCTGTCGTAGACTGGGCTGATTCCTTTTCCTGGTCAAGGAGACTCCTTGAAAATCCTGCCCCTGATGTCACCACACAGATTACACCTTCAACCCATCAAGCTACTGTGAAGTAGCAGCCTGCAGGAAGGGCATGGTGGTGAGGGGTGAATGCTATGCCATTTACGAGCTGTGTGATACTGGGCAGGTTACACGACCTCTCTGAGCCTCAGATTCCTCATCTGTAAACAGGGGTATTATTGCCTGCTGTGTGGTGTGCGGGAGGATTGCATGTGATAGTGTATGTGCAGTACCTACAGTCACATCTGGCACAGAGTAGGCGCTTCATAAACCTACAGCCCCTGCCTTCCCCACAAAGCTGGGGCAGGGTAGAGAATGTGATTGGCTAAGTGAATCAGGTCAAACTTTTAAAATAGTTCTAGGTCTGGGACCTTCACATCCCCAAGGAAAAGGTACTTCCAAGTGGTAGGACCCTCAGGAATCCAAGAGGGCTTTTCTAAGCCTTGTAAGAACTTAGTTCTTGAGGCTTTGAGACAGGGCTGGCCTCTGTATATACACTTGCTTGTCTTTTAAAGTAAAAGACTTGGCTCTGGGACTTGGCCCCACTCTGTCTCCTGAGCTCTCTCCTACCTCGCTGACCTGGTTGTGACCAAGTCAGTGCCTGAGGGAGGAGGAGTAAATTACCGGAGTTCTCCTAAGGTGACTTTGCATGCTTGGCTCCCTCTGTTTGGAATAATCTCCTTCCTTACCTGGGATGACTTTTACTTGGTCCACTCAGATACCTTCCCGCAGATCTGTTCCTAGCCCCAACTGCTCCAGGTAGAGTGAGTCATCCCTCTTCATGGCTCTCCAGTACTCTGTGCATTCCTCTAGTGCTGCAGTTGCCACAGGGCTGGGATCTGTTTCTTCCCCATGCCTAGGGCTTGGTGGTGCATGCCTAGGGCTTGGTGGTACATGCCTAGGGCCTGGTGGTGCATGCCTAGGGCTTGGTGGTGCATGCCTAGGGCTTGGTGGTGCATGCCTAGGGCTTGGCTCAGTACTCACAGAGGTGAGCTGTGCCTTCAGGAACAGCTCCGGAGAGGACTTGCCTCAGGCCTGCTCTGTCTCCTTTCTTCCCTGTTTAAAGCACATATGCTTTTATTTCTTCCACAACCTTGGTGGAGTACCTGCCAGGCTCCAGGATGGAGGCTGGAGATGGAGGAGTGGATCAGATGAAACTCTGGAAACTGCAGGCCAAGAGGGAGGGTGGCTGTGGGTCTAGAAGATGCTTCTACAAAGCAGAAGATCAACAGAGGGGCTGTGCTGTGGGCAGCAGAGGAAGAAGGGGTGACTCCTAGTTGGGATCAGGGGACACTCGCACAGGGGTGCTGTTTCCTCCCTTCTGTGAATGTCTTCCCCGCAGTATAGCCTGATTGTGACAGCTGCTGTTGGTGAGGTGGGGGATCACACACAGAAGTCACCACCCTGTGGTCCCTTTGCTGACATTGTCTGTGGGTCTTGGTCTTGCTTTATGGCTTCTTAAAAACGCTGTCCCTCCCCACCCCGGGTGACGTTTCAGAAACTGAAATGTTTTAGAAATCGGAATCAAGTGGGGAGCCATTGGATTGCCACAGTGATTGGGGGATGCCATTGGCACAGTTGGGGCAAAGTCAGGAATGTTAAGCATCCCGCAAAGCCCAGGACAGTTGGCTCAATGAGGCACTGCCGTACACTGCACATGACTCAAATGCCCTGCCTGACACTCACGTTGGTGAAAAATCTGTTTATAATGAACTGAGCCTAAAACCTAATTCTATTTTCTATGTAAACACAGAGTATTTTTTGCCCTATTTTAGTAAACACTGAGTTTTCCAGGGGTGCAACTATTATGTAAACTGAAGAAAAGCATGCTTTTTTCTGTTTGGCACCTTGCGAGGGCTGTTCAATGTGTTGGGAATTGTGTTCCCAGGGGCAGCGCTGTTTATCAGATCTCAGTACCCAATTCCACTCTCCTTTATCGGTCTGTGTACACAGCTGTTGCATCCACATTATTTAATCCTTATTTGAAAATGTCAAAAACAAAGAAAAAGTGTTGGCATCAACATATTTTATTTATTTATTTATTTTTAAAGATGACCGGTAAGGGGATCTTAACTCTTGACTTGGTGTTGTCAGCACCACGCTCACCCAGTGAGCGAACCGGCCATCCCTATGTGGGATCTGAACCCGCGGCCTTGGTGTTATCAAGCACCGCACTCTCCCAAGTGAGCCACGGGCCGGCCCCAATCTACCTATTTTAAAGCAAACACAGCAGAGATTACACCAACTGTTGGGGAGAGATGGGCGGGTGGTGAGATGATGAGAACTCGAGGACTGGAGCCCTTTGAGACAGGGAGGTCAAGAGAAAGTCTGTGAGGTGATGTGTGGTGGCTGCTCAAGGATGGCAAGTAGCCAGCCGTGCAAAGGCCCTGAGGCTGCAGTAGCGGGGCATGTCCTAGGAAGTGTCAGAGCACTCATGTAACTGGAGTGCAAGTGAGTGAGAGACACGGCTGCTATTCAGAGAGTGACTGAGGTTTGAGAGGTCACAATGGGCGTTGAAGGCCACAGTAAGGATTTTATTCTACAGGAAGTCATTGAGGGGCATTAAGTGAGGGGTGACCTGGCTGAACTTATCTTTTAAAAAAAATGAGGCTGCAGACCTCAGCCAGGGAAGGTGGAAGATGAGCTAGGGACATCTTGCAATCCCAGAAGGCAGAGAAGAGCTTGGAAGATGCTGGGGGCATGTCAAAGAGACACGGAGGCCGGCTTGAAAGAGCTCCCATGGTCATGTCTGGGACGATTTATGCGACAAAGTAAAAAGTGAGAACAATGACTTACAACTCGCAGAACAAAATAAATACCCATGAGTTTATACTGATATAAATAGTAAGTAAATAAAAGATAATAAGAGACTGTTCTTCATTATAGGAGATGAAATTAATTAATATAGAAGAAATGATGAACTTAGAAAATTATCATTTGACAAACACCACAGTAGTAATTGTTTCAGGCGAGCATTGTTCAGTGGTTACTAAATTACTGGGCAAAAGTATGATGAGAAAAAATATTTGCATAGTTTCAAAATATCTCCCCAGATGACACTTATTAATTACAAAGAGAAAGCTCAAATTTATGGAAGAACAACCTGGAGACACCACCCTAACCAAGTGATCAACGTTACCCTGTAACAGGAAAATCAACACCATGTGCCCTCTGACACGATGACTGAGAAGGGCATCTGTGGTGTTCTTGTCCAAAACGCCTGACTTGAAATTCATCATGAGTAAACATCAGACAAACCCATATACAGAGATAATCCACAAAATAACTAGCCTGTATTCTTCCAAAGTCTCCAGCTTATACAAAGAAGTGCTGAGGAACTGTCCCAGTTTGGAGAGGACCAAGGGACAGCTGAATACAGTGTGGGTTTCTGGACCGGATTCAGGAGTAGAAAAAGGACATTAATGGCACAATTGATAAAATTTAAATAAGGTCTACAGATTAGTTAATAGGATAGTATTAATTTTCTTTTTCTTTTTCTTTTTTTTTTTTTTTGTCTTTTGTCTTTTTCCGTGTCCGGCAACGGATCGCAACCGTCAGTGTTGCCCCCGTACTGGACCGGGGACCGGCAACGGGATCGCAACCCTCGGTGTTGCTCCTGTGCCTCGCTCAGCCAGTGAGCGGGAACCGGTCTGTATGTGGGATCCGAACCCTCGGCGGGAGCGCCGCCGCGCTTCCCAAGCAGCACACTATCCAGTGCGCCACCGGGCCGGCCCGGATAGTATTAATTTTCTGACATCAATAATGTCAGAATGTTGGTGCAGGGTAAATAGAAACTGTACTATTTTGCAACATTTTTGTAAGTATAAAATTATTATAAAATAAAAAGCTAGATGCATAATAAATAAATACATCAAACACACACACACACAATGTGATAATATGATATAATAGAACATGTTATGATATGAAGTATTTTGGTCTTCATCCCTGTTTCCTAGCCAGAGCTCCTAAAACCCTTGTAATTTCCTAAGTGATGGGAGCAATGAAGGTGGAGGGATTGTCTTTTGTTTTTCATAACAAGTCTATTATAACACTAAGGTCAAAGGGTTCAGATACCCTTACTGGCCAGCCACCCCTCCAAAAAAAAAAAACCCTCAAAACAGAAACAAAAACAAAAGACAAGCCCCTTTCAACCACACAGGAGTTTATGTTAATGAGGTGACTTTCAGAAACCCCTAAGTACTGGTGCTGGTTGCCAGTGGAACCAGCCCTATAATTATAGGATTGGAACTTTCAGCCCCAGTCCCTCACCTCTGCTGAGTTGATCAGCAATGGACAATGATTTAATTAATCTTGCTCATGTAATGAAGCCTCCATAAAACCCCCAAAGGACAGGGTTTGGAGAACTTCCATGTTGATGAACGTGTCAAGGCACCAGAATGTGGTGGAGAGGGCCTGGAAGCTCTGTGCCCCCAATCCCACCACACATCTAGTGTCAGAAGTGTTCTTTCTGTGTGAGAGTGTAGAGAGAGAAACAGTGTTACACACACACACACACACACACACACACACACACACACGACTGGGCTGGCTGCTGTGTGAACTAAGGTTATAGCGGACAAGAGTTGGGGCAGGAAGACCAGCTAGGAGAAGTGCAGGTCGGTGAGTGAAAGGTGGTGGTGACCTGGCTGAGCTGTGGCAGTGAGGGCAGGATGGGGAGAAGTGGAAAATAAAAATTATACAAATGCACATTAAAAGATTGAGATATAATTCACATACCACAAAAGTCACCATTTATAAGTATATAATTCAGTAGTTTTCAATGTGTTCTCAAGGTTGTGCAATTATTATCTCTAATTCCAGAGCCTTTTCATCACCTCAGCAAAAAAAGCACACACCCAGAGTGCTCGCTCCAATCCCCCCTGGCCCACCCCTGCGACCGTGAATCTACTTTCTCTCTCTACCGATTTCCCACTTTGGACATTTCATGTGAATGAAGTCATACTGTAGGTAGCCTTTTCTGCCTATTTCACTCAGCATAATGTTTTCAAGGCAGCATGTTGTTTTGTGTAAACATGTGTTTTCACTTCTCTTGGGGGTATGTATCTAGGATGGTATTGCTGGGTCACACAGGTAACTCTATGTTTACCTGTTTGAGGAACTGCCAGCCACCTTCCACACATGCCGCACCAGTGCACACTCCCACCAGCAATGTGTGAGGGCTCCAGGGTCACCGTGTCCTCTTCAACACTTGTTACCGTTCATTTAAAAAATTATGGCCATCCTAGCGGCTGTGCGATGATATCTCATTGTGTTTTGATTTGTGTTTTCCTAATGACTAATGATGTGGAAAATTTTTTATGTGCTTATTGATGATTTGTGTATTTTTTTTGGAGAGATGTCTATTCAAATACTTTACCCATTTAAAAAATTTGGTTGTTTGTCTTTTTATCTTTGAGTTGTAAGAGTTCTTTGTATATCCTGGATACTATACCCATATCAGATATATGATTTGAAAGTTTTTCTCTCATTCCTTGAGTTGCTTTCCACTTTGTGACGATGTCATTTAGTACATACAAATTTTAAATTTTGATGAAGTCCAATTTATTTTTACTTTGGTTGTTTGTGCTTTTGGTGTTAAATCTAATAAAATGTTGCCTAATCTAAGGTCACAAAGATGAACCCTTTTGTTTTTTCCTAAGAGTTTTATGGTTGTTAACTTTTACATTTAGCTCTTTGATTCATTTTGAATTAACTTTTGTAGGGGTCCAAATTCATCCTTTTGCATGTGGATATCCAGTTGTCCCAACACCATTTATTGAAAAGATGATCTGTTCTTTCCCCATTGAATGGGTTTGCCATCCTTGTCAAAAATCAGTTGACATTCGACTTATGGGTTTATTTCTGGATTCTCAATTTTCTATTCCATTGATATGTATGACTATTCTTTTTTTTTTTTTTTTTGTCTTTTGTGTGTCCGGCAACGGATCGCAACCCTCAGTGTTGCCCCCGTACCGGACCGGGGATGCACTTTTGCATGTGGATATCCAGTTGTCCCAACACCATTTATTGAAAAGATGATCTGTTCTTTCCCCATTGAATGGGTTTGCCATCCTTGTCAAAAATCAGTTGACATTCGACTTATGGGTTTATTTCTGGATTCTCAATTTTCTATTCCATTGATATGTATGACTATTCTTTTTTTTTTTTTTTTTGTCTTTTGTGTGTCCGGCAACGGATCGCAACCCTCAGTGTTGCCCCCGTACCGGACCGGGGACCGGCAACGGGATCGCAAGCCTCGGTGCTGCTCCCGCGCCTCGCTCAGCCAGTGAGCGGGAGCCGGTCTGTATTTGGGATCCGAACCCTCGGACGGGAGCGCCGCCGCGCTTCCCAAGCGGAAGCACTATCCAGTGCGCCACCGGGCCGGCCCGATGACTATTCTAATACCAGTTACCACATTGTCTTGATTATTGTAGCTTAGTAGTGGGTTTTGAAATTAGTAAGTGTGAGTCCTCCAAATAATTTTTCTTTTTTTTTTTTTGTGACCGGTAAGGGGATCGCAACCCTTGGTTTGGTGTCGTCCACATCGCGCTCAGCCAGTGAGCGCCCTGGCCAGTCCTATATAGGATCCGAACCCGTGGTGGGAGCAGCGCTGCTGCGCTCCCAGCGCCGCACTCTCCCGAGTGAGCCACGAGGTCAGCCCTCTCCAAATAAAATTTATATTTTAAAGACAAAGCTGACAAGATCGGTTATAGATATGTTGAGGAATGTGGAAATATAACAACTTTGGGGATTTTTTGAATGTTTGCCCTTTGGAAACTGTGTTGGCTAAAGAATATCTTTCCTTCCTCCTGGTGGTTTTTTTTTGGGGGGGGGTTCTGAAGAGATAAACCACCTCCTCCAGGTGGGTGACCCTGGGAGGGTCACCTTTGCAGGCAGTCAGCATGGAAATACTACACATCCTTTTCCCCTGTGACTTGCGGAGCTTAAAGGGCGAGAATAAGTGCTCTGTAAATATTAATTGTTGCCCTATTGTTGATAGAAACCAATAAAAGAGAACAACACATGGCAGTTCTGTGTCCATGAATTCGTCTAGAGCTGAACTATACAAAATGGTAGTCACTAGACACATGTGGCTACTGAGCACTTAAAATGTGGCCACTACAGTTTCGGAAGTGAATTTTTTTTTTTTTTAAAGATGACCGGCAAAGGGATCTTAACCCTTGACTTGGTGTTGTCAGCACCACGCTCTCCCAAGTGAGCGAACCGGCCATCCCTATATAGGATCCGAACCCATGGCCTTGGTGTTATCAGCACCACACTCTCCCGAGTGAGCCACGGGCCGGCCCTGGAAACTGAGTTTTGAATTTTATTTAACTTTAATGAATTTAAACTTACATTTTAAAAAGTGAAACAATTCAGTTATTAGAAAATGCTCAAGGATGTTTAGAATAATTTGAATTCTCTGTAGACATGATCTACTTTTTCAACTGTCAGTAAAAATAGATCAAGTCTTTCTGATGAAAATTTAGCCTGAGATTTTCCAGTTGAGATGTACCATAAGTATAAAATACCCACCAGACTTCAAAGACTTAGTATAACAAAAAGAATATCGACTATCTCATGAGTAATTTTGATATTGATTACATGTTGAAATTATAATATTTTGGATATATTGGAATAAGTACAATACTTTATTAATATCAACAGCTTCCTTTTTTTTTTGAGACTGGCTGCACTGCGCTTAGCCAGTGAGCGGTGACCAGCCATCCCCATATAGGATCCGAACCCACGGCGGGAGCGCTGCTGTGCTCCCAGCGCCGCACTCTCCCGAGTGCGCCACGGGCTCGGCCCTCAACAGCTTCCTTTTACTTTTAAAAATGATGCTATCAGAAAATTTAAAGTTCTGTATGTGGCTTTCATGATCTTTCTTCTAGACAGAGCTGCTCTGGATGTTTTAATGAAGAGGTCCCTTTGCCACTGCAACCACAGAGACAGTGACACAGCAAAGGAGCTGCGGTGCGTCCACAGATGAGATTTAAGGCTCCAGTTAAGTGGAGCTATAAATGGGATGAATGGGGAAAACGAAGGCAGAGACTGCCTGTGTGGGGTGAGGTGTGACAGGGTGGCATGCCTGCTTCTCCTTCCTCTTTCTGCCCTGCAGGCCCTCACTTCCTGTGCTTAGCTTCCCTTTCTCAGGGAGGCAACGTTCTGCTGTCTGCCCAGTGCCAACCCCTGGTTGATGCCTTTCCTTGTCCCCTCCCTGCCCATCCTTCTCAGGGGCTTACATCCTTCCTGCTCCACGTGCCGCCAATCTTCTTTGGAGAAACATAGGAAAGAAACTTAGCTCTAAAGCAGGGGTGGGCAAAGTTTTTCTATAAATTGTCAGAGAGTAAGTATTTGAGGCTTTCTGGGCCACAGAGCCTCTGCTGCAAGCCTTCAACTGTGCCATGGTGGTGTGAAAACAGCTGCAGACAACGTGGAAGCCAACGGACAGGACTGTGTTCCAACACACGTTATTCATGGACACGAAATTAGAATTTTGTGTAGTTTTCCTATGTCAAGAAATATTATACTTCAGCAAGTATAATCTTCAAAAAGTTCTTCAAAAATTTCATGGAAAGATTTGCATTATTTTTTAATTCTATTTTTCCAGGAACTTTTCGAAGTGTCCTTGTACTACTTTTGATTTTTTCCCCCCATCCCTTTCAAAATGTAAAAGCCATCCCAAGGTCCTGGGCTGTACAAAAACAGGCAAGCAGGATTTGGCCCTTGGGTCCTGCTTTGCTGGCCCTGGCTCTAAAGTACAAGTGCAAACCCAAGTGCAACGGACTAACCTTTTGGAGATACCGAGGCAGAAGGATCTTTTGATCCCCTCCCTGTCAGCTCAGTACCGGCACGTTGCAGGTACTCAGTAGCTCCAGTCACTCTGCCTGAGTGGTTGGAATTCCAGGAGCCTCCACGCGCAGAGAACGGTTAACACTGAAGCTCATCAGAAGGCCTGACAGCGGGAGAGACGGCTGTGCAGTAATGTCTCTCAGGTATGGGAGAGAAGGTGCCTGCCCCAAGTCCTCTATTTTAAACGGTCTGCTTTGGCCTTAGTCTGGCTTTGCCCTCCCCAAGGGATGAGGAGTCCCCAGGGCAATGGGGACATGCGTACTTGGAGCCTAACTCTCACCTCCATGCCTCCGGCTCCTCGGGTCCTGTAATTCCCTGCCCAAATGACCTCAAGTCCACTTTTAGGCAGCAGGGCCTCTCTGGGCCCATTCTCCTGTGCACAGATCACATTGCCAATGTGCTCACACCTGGGCCCAAGGAATGGCCAAGGGGCAGCTGTTTGCATGGGGTGTGGATAGAGCTTGGAAGCACAGGCTAGGGCTTGTGTGTACTGGGGGTGGGAAGAAAAGGGAGCTGGCCCTGGGATGGCGGGCCAGAAACAGCTTCTTCTATGCGGCCATGTTCAGGCATAGAATTCTTAATCTAAACCTGGCTTTCCAAGTAGTCATTAAAGTATATTTGTTCAAGGCAGTGGGATAAGACATATTTTAGTGAACAGTTTGTTAGTTTGACATATAAATTAAATATTTAGACATAGAGTATGTGGGCCATTTTGTACCCTTTCCCTAAACCCTGCAAATGTTAGACGTGGGCCTGCTTCCACAGGAAAAATGTAACTTTGAAATGGAAGTGGGTGGTGGGTGGGAGTCAGTGGTGTGATCACATGGGCTCGTTCTGGCTGGTGAGAGCCCCTTTGTGCATCTCTTCTCAACTTCATGATAAGTGACACCATGTGGCAGTTTGAAATTGGCCAAGAAAGGAGTGTTTATACCACAGAAATTGGCAGATGCTACAAATCAGAGCTTTTTTATTTGTGTTTTGAGAACTGGTTACTAAGCATTTACCAGCATACCACACAGTGTGACTGCCCACTGCCTGGGAGAGATGCCTGCTTGTCCCTAGTCTGTCTCATGTATGGTCTCTCCCCCAAGAATTTAATGTTCTATCTGAGGAGAGCAGATCTGGGGAGATCTTCTTTAAGTAATGAATTCAGCAGAAAAGCGTGAATGTGAGGGAACGTACTGAATCACTCACTTATTTGTAAGATTTCTGAAATAAGCCACGTTCCTCCTTGTCCTGAGCCATGCACCTGAGCAGTGCCGAGCTCTGATCCTTAGAGCAGAATCTTTACAGAGGTCCCTCTTCAAACTGTTGCTACTGATTTTGATCAACTCTAGCAAGGCATGAACATTCTCACCTTCACACCTTATGTCTGCAGAATACTTCTAAATTCAGATGAACACATGAAATGACTTTTATGGTTGATCCCTGGATTCCTTCCCCTGAGTGTATCATAGTTGCAAAAATCTACGGTTTTTCTCCTTTTATTTTCCGTGCCTGCCCTCTGCTGGTGAACTGAGAGAAATACAGGTAGATTCCTATCGTGCCATAGATTCTGCAAGAGGGGTTCACAAACTCAGCCAGGAAATGCAGAAGAACGGGCACTTGTGGGGTGTCCTGGAGAACTCACCCCCTTTTAAAAGACTACCTCTAAGACTATGAATTTAGGACAGAGGTCATAGCCTGGCAGCCTACAGATGGATGTCGTTTGTTTGGCCTTTGAAGTGTTGATCCATAAAGTGCTTTAAAATAGTTAAATTAGTTTTATACATTAATTTTTAAAAATACTTCCAGCTTTTTTGTAAACATCTGAATATTTGGCAACCCCAAGTTCGTGCTGGCACATAGCAACAATCTGGTGATAACAATGACTGTTAGAGAACTTCGAAAAAATGGCAAATGACATTCAAGAGCAAGTTATTATGATTTTCCCAGTCACAGAAAGAATTATCTCTACAAATCCCCAACAGATGCTTTAAATTTTTTATTATGTAGTATTTCATACAAATAAAATCACACACATATTACAAGGTATATACAATAATAAAGTAAACAGCTTTCTCTCTCTCATCCATCTTAAAAAATAGAACGTTATTAATGCTTTTGAAAGTTAGCCATGTCCTATTCCAATTGTGTCCTCTCTCTCCACTGAGGGTAAACGCCATTATGATCTATCTTCATCATTCCTGTGCTAACTAACTCTTAGTGAGTCTAGTAATTTGTTTACAATTACTTGGGTGGACAATGATTTCATTTGAGAGAATTCTTTTTTTTCCTTTTTGATCCTTACATCTAAATCTTTTTCTTGACTTATTGTACTGACTAGATTCTCTGATTCAATGTTGCTGAGAAGTGGTAATTAATAGTAGGGCCATCCTTGTTTTATTTCTTTTTTTTTCTTTCTTGTTTTATTATTAACTATAATGTTTGCTGTAGATTTTGAAGGCACACTTTAGCAGGTTAAATAAATTCCCTTTTTTCCCTAGTTTGCTCAGAATAGCAATTATGAATGAATTATGAATGAATGTTGAACGTGATCAAATAAACCTTTTCTACATCTATTTAGATGATCATATGTTTAACTTATCACAGAGATTTTCAAACACACACAAAAGTAGAGAGAATGTTATAATGAATCTTCATGACCCATCTCCCAACTTCAACTATTATCAGGTTGTTGCTTTGCCTCCCATGGATTTGTCACCCCTTTTCCCCAGGGTGATGGAGCCACCAAAGATTACTCAAAGCCCATCTCTTCTGAGCAGTGAGATGCCCCCAAAAGGGGTTAATCTCCTCGAACCCTAAAGAGCGAGGCATCCTTCCATTTGGGAAATTAACCACGAATTGGGGTTCTCTTCCTGCATTTATTCTCCAGCCCAGGAAGTTACAGGAAGAGACATAGGTGGGGTTTTTGCTAAGTACCATTTAACAAATTTAACAATAGAAGTTGGTAACATGGAATTAAGTCCATCCACTAACAAAAGCTTGATTTTAGCAAACATTCTCTTCTTACAGCAGCTTCCTGTTAACTTTACATATTAATCAGTAATCTGTCTGTCTTTGAGCCAGCAACCTTGCTGTGTTACAATTCTTTATCTTACAATAGAAACTAAATAGCCTGGGGAAAATTTCCTTTTTTTGGTAAGGTCAATATTTGAAACTGCAAGGCTTTGGAAAACCAGGCCCTGTGAAGTACATTTGCTTTATGCATACTTCACACAGTTTCTTGCTGTTCTTAAATCATCTCTTCCCTCTGCTTTTTTTTTTTTTTTTGGTTGGAGTATTTGGAAGTAATTTCCAGGCATTTTATCTTTTCATCTGTAAATCCAGTAGTGTGCACCTCTAACAGATAAGGACTTTTAAGAAGCATAGCCACAATACTGATGCCCACACCCCCCAAATACTACTACTACTACTATTATTATTTTAAATAGTTATAATTTCTTTATTATTTAATATCCAGTCTGTGTTTAATTCTTCCTGATTTTCTAAACTGTTGTATTCTTACTGTTAATTTATTTGAACCAGAATGTAAAAAGGTGCACACATTTCATTTGGTCAGTATGTTTCTTAAATTTCTTTTTATACACAAAAGTTTCCTTTTATAAAAACTACTTATTTGATGAAGAAACTGAGTTATTTGTGTAACAGAATTTCTTGCTCTCTATATTTATCAGATTTTATCTTTGCCCCATTTTGCATGTTATTGCATCCCCTGTGTTTCTAAAGTCTAGTAGAACAGAGATTTGATTAGACTTAGGCTTTTCCTTTTTAAAACATTTTAAAATTTAAAAATATTTACTGTTTGGCACAATTGCTCTATAGGTGGTGCTGTGTACTTCCTGTTCCATCACATCAGGAGGTACACACTGTCTGGTGGTCTCACTTTAAGTGATGTTAGTAGTCATCCGTTGGTTCAGGTGGTTTCAGCCTGGTCCGTTCGTTATGAAGTTTCCCATCCACTTCTCACCCAGTGCTTTTGGCAGCCATCGATGATCATTATCTGTATCTGTGATTTCATTTAGAGGTTGTAAAATAGAGATTTTCGAAATCGTTAACTCTTCCTGCAGTTATTAACCGTGATTCTTCTAAAAAGAAGAGCTTTCATCAATTATATGGTTATCCTGAATCATGGTATGAATAGGAAAGGTAAGATAGGTGCTTGATTTTTTCCTTTTATGTGTCACTTCAGAAGAAGTTGGTGCCCTAATGACCTCTGAAGACATTCAATGATGGCTTTAAAAAGTTATCATCATGAATTTTTATATATTTGCTGTGTTTCAAAAAAATACGTTTGTATATATTTGGTGTGTTTCAATCTATCAAACTTATTATTATTTTTGATGCTCAAATTAGCTCATCTCTGGACAGCGGGAGCACCTTCAAGTTGGCTTCAATGTGCTATTGACAAGGCCCCAGGAGTCTTTGATGAAGTCCTTGAATTCTGTTACGACAAGATGTACCAGGTTCTTCTTATGTATTTCCTTCCTCAGATGTGGAACTAGCCATTTGTTCAAAGAACGTGGGTTTCCTTTCAAGGGTAATGATATTTAGAAAGCATAATCTTGGTGCTAGGGATGTATTTATTGCTTCTATATCTTTTCAAAATAACAATACCAATATTTCAACTGACAACAAGACCACTGAATGTAGTTTTGATTTCTTTTGATTTTTTTTCCCCCTATATACGATCCGAACCCACGGTCAGATCCCCTATATACGATCTGAACCTACCCGTGCCGCGCTCTCCCGAGTGAGCCACGGGGCTGGCCCTTGATTTTATTTTTTTGACCTTATGATCCCTACTACACGGATGTACAGTCAAAACACTGTATTTAGTCACTTGAAGTAATTCTCTGTGTGGTTATGCTACCAACTTGACATAGAGTTAGTTTCCTTTGTTTGTTTTAATTTTTAATTTGTAAGGATTGCTCTTTATCTTGATTCGATTTTGTGTTTTAATTAAGTAAAACATTTATATAATTCCAAAGTCGAACCATAAAATAAGGTGCATTCAGAGAGGTATAGTTTCCACCCTATTCCAGCTCATCTGTTCTCTTTTTCCTCTTATATTATGTGACCATTTATTATTAGTTTTGGTTTGTCTGTTCATGCAATGACTTGTGACAGTAACTACCCAGAGTTAGGCCAGACTTCATTGGTTAAGAGAGCAGTCCTCCACCAGACTGGCCTTACTTCAGACACCAGCCATAAGCTAGGGGGTTCCCAAGGCCACCCCCATTTTTGACCAATTGGCTACAAATTTGGAGGTCCTTCACTACCTCCTCAGGTTTGATTATTTGCTAGAGTGACTCACAGAACTTAGGACAGTGCTATACTTATAATTACAGTTTTATTATAGCAAAAAGGACACAAATCAGAAACAGCCAAATGAAAAGATGCCCAGGGTGAGGTCTGGAAGGGTTGCAAATGCCAAGCTTTCAGTATCTCTCCCTGCAGGGTCATTACGGGTCACCCTTCCAGCACATTGATGTGTCACTATATACACAGAGGGATGCCGATCAGGGAAGCTCACCTGAATTTTGGTGTCCTGAGTTTTTATTGAGGTTTTATCATGTAGAGTTATTAGTTTAATCATTGGCCATGCAATTGAGCTTAATCTCTATTCCCCCTCCCTTGCATGGATGTCAGTCTGGTATCACCTGGGTCACAGCCTTATCCTCTAATCACATGGTTGGTTGGGTTTCTGACATGGCCAGCCGGCATACTGAGCCATCTCCTTAGCATAAACTACCTAGTGGCTCACTATGGGTCATCTTGTTAGCACAAACTCAAGGGTGATCTGAGGAGCACAGCATGAATAACACTCTTATCACTTGGGAAATTCCAAGGGTTTAGAGGCTCCTTCCCAGGAACCAGGGACAAAGGCCACCTACTTTTTTTTTTTTTTTTAAAGATGACTGGTAAAAGGATTTTAACCCTTGACTTGGTGTTGTCAGCACCACGCTCTCCCACGTGAGCTAACCGGCCATCCCTATATGAGATCTGAACCCGTGGCCTTGGTGTTACCAACGCCACACTCTCATAAGTGAGCCATGGGCCGGTCCCACCCAGATTCTTTATTACACAGAAATTTTTAAAAATATTTTTAAAACTATAAGAAAATATATACTATATTTTTCTTTTGCTATGTTAATTTAAATTTTTATATTAATGGATCTTCTAACAGTAAACATACTTTGAATTTCTAGGATAAACCCAACTCTGTAATGAAGGCATTATATTCTTCACAGATTGCTGGATTCAGTTTGCCAATATTTTGTTTATGATTTTTGTATCTATGTTAATGAGTGAGATGGGCCTGTAATTTTTTTGATTATTTTAACCTTGTATGCCTTTGATATCAAGGTTCCAATAGTGTCAAAGAATAAAGGTTTGAAATATCTGTTCCTTGAAGGTTTGGTGGAACTCACTTGTATATCCATCTGGTCTAGCCTGGTGTTTAATTTTTGGAGAAGTTTTAAACTATTGACTTAATTTCTTTAATGATTATAAACCTATTTAATTTTTCTAGCTGAGTAGTTTTATCAAGTTAGATTTTTCTGTGAATTTATTCATTACATCTGTTTTAAGATTAATGGTATAATATTGCTCACAATATTTTCTTATTCCTTTATACTTAGAGTTTATTTATATTTTCATTTTGAAATAATTTCAAATGTACAGAAAAGTAGTAAGAATTATACTAAAGAACTGCTGTATATGCTTTACCCAGATTCACACACTGTTAATATTTTGCCATATCTGCTTTATAATTCATCTATCTCTCATATGTATACATATGATATGTACATACATATGTATTTTTTGTCCTGAATCATTTGAGAGTAAATTGCAGACATTATGTCCCTTTAAACTTTAGTACTTTAGTATTTATTTCCTAAGAACAAGTATACTCTCTTATATAACCACAGTATAATTAATGGATTCAAGAAATTTAACATTTATCTAAGCATTAGACAATTTGACATTATCTCATATTCAGTCCACATTCCACTCTTGCTAGTTGTCCCAATAACGTCATTATTTTTTCTGCTCTAGGATCCAACTGAAGATTGCATTTAGTTGTCATTGCTCTCTGCTCTTAGATTTCCTTTAATCTGAAATAGATTTGATTCCTTGGTCTTTCATAACATTTATATCTTGGAGAGTATAGAAGAGTTATTTTGCAGAGGTTTCGCATCTTGAATTTGTCTCACGTTTCCCGTGGTTAGGTTTGGGTTGTGCAGTTTTTGCAGGGGTGCTATGCAACTGCTACGGTTTGCTTCCCAGTGCGTAACACCAAGAGTCAACTGATGACGATTTGTGATGTTAACTTTGGTCACTTCGTTAAGGTGACCCACTAGTTTTCACCACTGTGAAGTTACTATTTTACTTTCTGTAGAAAATAGCTATTCATGGGAAGCGTTGGCCGGTTGGCTCAATTGGTTAGAGCACGGTGCTAATAACACCAAGGTCCAGGGTTCGATCCCTCTGCTGACCAGCCACCAAACCAAACCAAACAAAAAAAGCAATTTGTGGGAGGTACCTTGAAAAGGTAGAAATATCCTTTTCCTCATCAAACTTTCACACAAGTCTTAGCATCCATTATTGGTTCTTGCCTGCATCAACCGTTATTATGGTGGTTGCAAAATAATGATTTTCTAATACCTTCATTATTTCTTTATTTATTAGTTGGCATTCTTCTGTAAGAAAGGGTTTTTTATTTCTTCTTTCCCAGTTATTTATCTTATTCTTTTTAAAATCTAGACAGCATCTATAGAGTCTTGTCTTCCTTTTTAAATTTGCAATTTTGTATATTTCTGCCTTCTCCTTTACTAGTCCAATCTTTTGCGTATTTTATTAGACTTTTCAAAGAACTGACTTTTTGATTTGTCGACTCCTTAGATTTGGTTCTTCCAGAGGCAGACAATCTGTAGGCTTGTTGGTAATGGTGCTGGCTAACACACTGTGGATAGGGAAGGCAAACCCATAACCGGAATGTATATTATTCCTAGTAGGAATGAATTATTGCCCCCAGTGGGGTAGAAGGGATCCAAGGTAGTGAACTTGCCTCTGAGTGTCTGCTTATGTCCTTGAAGGATCATACCACCTCAAGGGCTCAGCATCAATCTCTGCTGCTGATGATCAGGCATTCAGCAGTGGTGGTAGCTAGATCAGCCTGGGCAAGAGGGAGTCCATCGTTTCAGGCCATCATGACTAATCCTTTCATTCATGACCCCCTTTGTTAAGAACTGAGGTGGCCAAGGACAGAGTCTGACTGGCATTCACTGGATTAGTCATCCTGTCCCCTTGCTTATTCCATGCTGCTTCTGCCACACATGCTCTCTGGGAGGCACTGATGTGGGACACAGTGATCTGTATAGTATGTGTCCATTCCCATAGCACCATCCACATGCCTCTTCCTCAGACGTCCTTGCTTCCCATCTTCTAGTCTTGCTCCCTCCAGGCCCTTGACCAAGCAGCCAAATCATTCACCACCTAAAAGTCTCTGTATATCCATACTTTCTGTCTTGTTACCAAGTAGGTGACCAATTGCCCTTGACTTGAAACCCAGGGCCACTTTGGGTGGTCTCTAGTGCAGCAGCTGTCCACTTTTAGCTCACACCAACATACCACGCTGACCTAACCATTGTACAGCCTTCCCCCCCTCTTTTTCTTTTCTGTCAACTGGCTGTAGAGAAACCCCCAAGAGGTCATAGGTATGAGTTGATGATGAGACATCAGCACAAGAGAGGCAGGGTACATGGGGGTCTGGGCCACCTGTTCATACAATCTGTTTCCTCCATACTTACTTGAGCCCGATCCCAAATGTACCATTTTCATTGTGTGACAGATTGCAATTGTGCCTGCCTGAGCTTATGATTTGCTGGGTCTGACCATTGCCCCAGCTTGTGATGTTCCATGTCAGACATTCACTTTCTCCAAAGATCCAGTAGTTTGCCAGAGCTGCTTTTTGAATGGCGAATAGTTCTCTGCTGTAGACAGCATGGCCTTGCTCCACAACCTGAGGAGTCTAGGCAGTAACTCTCCTGTAAGGGCTTGCCAGAGACTTATAAGGGCTTGCCAGAGACTCCACAGAGCGTCCTTAACTACCACAGATGGTTTCAATATCACTGGATCTGTCAAAATATACGGCCCAAGCAGTAGGCCCCTTGTACTGCAACCTGAATGTGTTGCAAAGCTCTCTTTTTCTGCTCCTCACTCAAAACTGGCAGCCTGCCTTGTTACCTGGAAATGGGTCAGAGCAGCCTTCCCCAGTGCAGCATATGCTACCTCCAAAACCTGAAACAAGTGTTGTGCTTCTTAGTGGTAGGTGGCACCAGGTGAGATAACTTGTCCTTTACTTTGGAGAGGCTGTCTTGGCATACCCCAGACTATAGGCTCCTAACAAGTTCACTAACGTGGCAGTTCTCTGAACCTTTGTTTGGGTTAATCTCCCACCCTCTGGTATAAATGCATCTTCCCAGGATGTCCTGAGTGTTTGCCACTTCCTAATCTCCAGGTCCAATTAATGTGATATCATCAATATGATGGACCAATCTTGGAATGTCAGGATGATCAAGATTCCTTCAGACTTTATTGTAACAGCAGAAGGGCAAGATTCCTTGTGCTTCTTACCAGGTTTTGAAGAGTTTCTCTTTGAACATTTGGTTGAACCGGCTGCATTTACGAAATTTTGCCAGCAGGTGGCGACACAAAACCAGTCACTAAGGATCCCGATCCCAGCGCCTTCCAGGGAAGGATTGGGACTCGCCGCCGTTTCCTCCAGGTTGGGTGTCTGGCCTCACTTGTGATTTCTGGGATACTGGGTCCTCCACCTCTACTGCCGTGTCACCCTGGTTTCCGAAGGTTCTCAGGACAGAATCCCGGTGCCCTAGCCCTGCCTCACTCCCTGTCCGCTGATCTTTCAAGGCCTTAATGCCCTTCCTCACTACGCCCTCTGTCCCTCTGCCTGGAGGACCTTTTCTTCCATCCCCATCTGGTTAACTTCTTCTCATCTTTGGAGATTCAGCACAAGGCTCACCTACAGGGAGCTCACTCTGCACCGTGTCCCCCATGCCCAGGCAGGGCAGAACCCCCTCTCCCTGTCACGGCACTGGTGGCCCTGGGTCCTGCTCTTGTTTTGCTTGGCTGCCTTCTCACTAGACAGTCCCTTTGAGGGCCAGGACTATGTTCAGTCCATCTCAGTGTTTCTGGTGCTGGGCACGCAGATTGCTAGTGCCAGTGCAGAAAAAAACCGAGTGAACGAATGACAAATGAGTGTTTGCAGAGGGCCAGTGACCCGGTCCTGGGAACTTCCATCGAAGGACTTTGTGGAGCCCCAAAGTGCAGAGTCTTTTGTAGACGCGGACAGTCATCTCTTAGGGGAGGGTGGCTCTCTCTGGCCTGTTTGTGTCTTCTGTGGGGCATTTCTTACTTTATCACAACAGCCTCTTTGAATCTTCTTAAATACCTCCAAGGAAGAATGCATTTTCTCAAGGTGTAACAAAAGAGTAATTTAAATAAGTGGAAAGAAAATGCATTTTAATTGCATTATTATCCTAATTTATATCTCTTGCCCGCCTTGAAACAGTGCTTTTTCACAGTGTGGAAGCACATTAGGGTGGAGAATTGAGACTAATTGTTTCAGATGGCTGCTGAGAGACAATGGGCTTTGTTTTTACAGCTCTCAAGGCAGGTGGGTAAACAGGCCTGTTTTATTCTCTCTGCAAGTCCAGACTGGGTTTCATGAGTTTAGGGACCACAGCTGCAGTGTCTGACCTCCCAGCACAGTGCCTGGCACATAGTAGGTGCTCAGAAAGAATTTGCTCAGTGGGTACACAAATGAATACTAGAGAAAGGTAGGGCTGGATGAAGGCTGAGAAGCATTCAGGACGGTTGGGTCTCTTTCACAGTGAAGTCCTGTGAGGTCTGTCTGTGGGGAGAGGGGGAAATGAACTCCTCTGTGCTGCCCAGTGCAGGCCGCCACTTACACGTGATTTCTCCCTTAATCTTCACAACCCCCAGGGGAAGTCAGGCCAGTTTACAGATCAGCAAGTGGAGGCCCAGTGGGGTTAAGTAACTTGTCCAAGCTCTCGGTGTCAGGGAGAGGCAGAGTCAGTAGGAGGACAGGGCCTGTCTGATTCCAATGTTCAGGCTGCTGCTTCCTCCAGTGGCAGGCTTTTTAAACGATGGCAACCATGTATCGAACATCTTCGTCCATTTGGGCTGCTGTAAAACAAAATACCATAAACTGGGTGTCTTTCAGATAACAAACACTTATTTCTCACGGTTCTGGAGGCTGGGAAGTCCCAGATCAAGGTGCTGCCAGATTCAGTGTCTGGTCAGGGTTCTGATTCATAGGACGTGTTGGCACTGTCTTCTCACGTGGTAGAAGGAGACAAGGCAGCTCTCTGGGGCCTCTTTTATAAGGGCACTGACCCCATTCATGACAGCTCCACCATCAGGGCCTAATCCTCTGCCAAAGGCCCAACTTCCTAGTACCATCACCTTGGGGGTTGGGTTTCAACATATGAATCTTGGGGAGACACAAACATGCAGACAATAGCACCTACTATGTGTGGGAACTAAACTAGTTTCCTACTCTATATTATCCTGGTATCTGGCACATAGTAAGGTGTCAGGTAAATGGCAGTAATCACTGTGAATAAGAATACCCAGGAAATCCTTTGGAAGGAGGTATTGCTATTTCTACTGTGTAAGCCAGTGCTTGTCAGACTTTTTTTTTTAATTGAATCATAATTGATTATACATATTTTTGGGATTCAATGTTGACATATGTTGATCAAATCAATATTACTAGTATGTATATTGTTAAAAATTATACTTATTCTTTATGCCCCTTGTCTAATCTCTCCTTATCCCCCCTTCCTCCCCCCTCCCACCACTGATAACCCTAGATTTCTTCTCTCCCTCTGAAAGAGTAATGGTTATTCTGTTGATGTGTTGCCCAGATGACCTGTCCAATGCTGAAAGTTGTGTTTAGGTCCCCCAATATTATCATAGAACAGATGCTTCTTCTGTCACTCTGGAATGGGCTTTGTGGAGAGAGACATCCTCTTCTTTTCTTTGGTCTCTGCTGGTGACTCTCCTTGTGTCAATGCACTCCAGTGGCTGGCGGACCATCTGTGTAGTGGTTGTGACATCTGGGCACTTACACAGCAGCCGTGATTACTGTGGTGGCTGTGGTGGGCCACCCACATGAAGGTGATGTTTTTCACATGCTCCTTGGTGCTGGTGGTGTGCCGGGTTGTGAGCAGGGGGCCCAGTCCCTTGCTTGATGTCCCAGGCTCCTGGGTGGGTCCCCAAGTTGCTGGAGGTGTGCCTGGTTGTGGGTGGTGGGTTGTCAGACTCTAATAAAACAGGGATTCTGATTCAGTGGTTCTGGGGTGCAGCCTAGGATTCTGCACATCTAACATGCTTGATTATGACTCTTCAGGGTCACACTTTGAGTAGCAGGGATGTAGACAGTAGAACTGGGGCTCAAAGGGAGACACTAACTTGCCAACGACACCAGCTGTCAGGACCAGGAGGTTCTGGGTCTAAAGCTCAGAGTCCTTCTGTCACGTACTCTCGTCTCCCCAATCCTGAGGGTAGACCTCCTCCAGGGCTGTGCTCTCCACATGTGGTTTGGACACTCTGTACTGGGACTCCTTGGGGCCATTTTATGGTGCCCAGGCCAGGTCTACCCCTGAGTGAGAACCATTGCTCCAGGCCGGATCTATTGAACTCACTTCGGTTTTTTAAAAAAATTTGACTGGTAAGGGGATCTAAACCCTTGACTTGGTGTTGTCAGCACCATGCTCTCCCAGTGAGCAAACTGGCCATCTCTACATAGGGATCCGAACCTGTGGCCTTGGTGTTGTCAGCACCACACTCTCCTAAGTGAGCCATGGGTCAGCCCCCAATTCGCCCACTTAAAGTGTACAAGTCAATAGTTTTTAGTACTATATATTCAGAGTTGTGCAACCATCATCACAATCAATTTTAGAACATTTTTGTCACCCCCAAAAGAAACCCCATACTCTGTAGGTGCCACTTCCCAATCCTACAGCCCTAGGAAAGCACTGTCCTACTGCCTGTCTCCATGGATCAACCTGTTCTGGGCATCTCATGTGGATGGAATCATATAATGTGTAGTCTTTCGTGACTGGCTTCTTTCACTTAGCAAAACGTTTTGAAGGTTTACCCATGTAGTAACATGAATCAGTACTTCATTCCTTTTTATGGCTAAATAAATTTCTATTATACGGATACTACATTTATCCATTCATAGATTAATGGACATTTGGGATTTTCCCACTTTTTAGCTATTATGAATAAGTCTGCTCTGAACAATTGTGTTCAAGCTTTTGTGTGGACACATGTTTTCATTTCTCTTGGGTATAATATACCTAGCAGTGGAATTTCAGGATCAAATGATAACTCCATGTTTAACTTTTTGACAAACTACCACACTGTTTTCCAAAATGGCTGCATGTTGGGCCGAGTCACTGACTGCTCCACCCTGTCCTGTGCAGGTCCTGAGCCAGGTAGTTGAAAGAAAAACTGAGCAGCCTTCGGCAAAGTGGACATGCTTTATTTTTCAGAGGCGAGCTCCCCCGACCAGCAGTTTGGAGCCTCTGCCTTCCGTATGGAAGAGTACACACACACAATAGTGGTAACGAGCCAAGGGGTACATGGGCGTGCATGTGCACTAACTCTACACTTAAATTACTTTTTACAAAGGATGCGCTGAATCATACCCAGCTGGATATGAGGTGAGAGGGCCTGACTCTACTGACTCCACTTTCCTTACACTGCACCATTTTAAATTCCCACTAGCAATGAATGAGGGTTCTGATTTCTCCACATCTTTGTCAACACTTGTTATCTGCCTTTTTGGATTACAGTCATTCTAATGGGTATGAAGTGGGGGGAATTTGCCACCTTTCCCCTTCAGCTTTGGACTTCAGTTGTGTGTCCAAGAAAAAGAAAAGAATCCCACCATCTTAGTCCATTTGGGCTGCTATGACAAAGATGGCTTATAAACATAGACAAGATGGCTTATAAACAAATAGACAACAAACATTTATTTCTCACAGTTCTGGAGACTGGGAAGTCCAAGATCAAGGTCCCAGAAAATTTGGTGTTGGTGAGGTCCCATTTCTTGGTTCACAAATGGGACTTTCTTTTTTTTTTTTTTTTTTTTTTTTTTTTTTTTTTTTTTTTTTTTT
>NW_007726222.1:120223-183156 GCF_000696425.1 Galeopterus variegatus | reverse complement strand
CAGCCCCCCGCCCTTTCCCTGCCTCTGGTAACCACTATTCTACTCTATTTCTTTCTCTTCTTTTTTTTTTTTTTTTTTTTTTTTTTTTTTTGTCTTTTTTGTCTTTTTTCCGTGTCCGGCAACGGATCGCAACCCTCAGTGTTGCCCCCGTACCGGACCGGGGACCGGCAACGGGATTGCAACCCTCGGTGCTGCTCCCGCGCCTCGCTCAACCAGCGAGCGGGAACCGGTCTATACGTGGGATCCGAACCCTCGGACAGGAGCGCCGCCGCGCTTCCCAAGCGGCGCACTATCCAGTGCGCCACTGGGCCGGCCCCACAAATGGGACTTTCTCACTGTGTCCTCACATGAGCTGAGGGGTCTCTCTAGGGTCTCTTTCTAGGGGCACTAATCCCATTCATGAGGGCACGTCTCTCATGTCCTAATCAACTCCCAGAGTCCCCACCTCCTAACACCATCACCTTTGGGGATGAGGATTTTAACATGAATTTTGGGGGACGCAAACATCTGACCATAGCATACACTAACATCATTGCTTCCTGTTTTGTGGGTCAGGAAGGTGGCCTATCAGGGCACCTGGGCAGGATGAGGAAGAGCCACTTCTCAAGAAATCAGGCTAGGTAGATAAAACATTCAGTGACCTCTGTGGCTGTAAATCGAATGACATTCAAGTGAAAATGTATTAAAAGCATTTCCCAGGGTTGGCAGGCCCCAGCACGGAAGCAGACACAGAATGCAGGTGTAAGTGAGTGAGAGAGAAAGCCATGCTGATCAGCCCCAGGGTGCTCATCTTGCACCTTCTAGATACATGCACACCTAGTCTGGACTGGATCAATTTGCATTTGCCATTTGGGGTAGAGCATGGTTCCCAGGCAATTTCTCAAGATCCTAGCATGGTGGCTAAGAGCCCTGCAACTGGATTCATGCTGCCTGACTTCAAATCCCAATTTACTGGTCATGGCACCTACAGAGAGTCACTTAGCATTTCTAAGCTCTGGAGTCCTCCCTGTGAAATGGGAATATCAATACTGTTACCTCATGGCTTGCAGGGACTGAAAAAAATTCAAGGCATGCGCCTTCTCTGGAATCTGTGCAAATTAAGTGCTCAATTCTTCTTCCCCCAACTCCATCGCAATTTTCTCTAAATGAGTAATTTAACGTATGAATTTAAGTCTCTGCCTTCTCTAACTGCAGAAGGAAAGACTTATTAGAGATCGTGTGGAGAGGTTTGGTGGATACCCTCAGAAGCTTCTCATCCCGGCAACTTGTCTGCCTCTCCCACCTTCACACAGAGGTGTCCCAGATGCTTAAAGGATTCTCCTCCACCCATTACCTCTGCTCGACCCCACAAGATAGAGCAGAGAAGCAAGAAGAGATCTCATGCCTGAAGTTGCCTGATCTAGAGCTATGTTAACAAATTCAAATCTAGTCTGACTCAGATGATACAATAGTAACAAGAAGGGAATATTCATAAAAGCTCTGCATTGTGTTTAGATCTAGAAAATCATGAGTGTGCTTTAAATTTTATTTAAATTTGTTATAAACTTTGGCAGAAGGGAATCACACATGATAACTGCCCATCTCAAAAATGAAGACTCCTGAGATTTTATGTTTTGGAAAACCCAGAAAGGCAGGAAAAGAATTTTGAAAAGTTCACTTTCAGTTAACATCCCGACATCTCAATTTATGATGAGTTATAGAGTAATGAACTACGAGTATATCCTACGCTTATCAAGTTTTATGACAAGCCACAATTTTCTTAAGTAAGTTTCACACTCAGGCATCCATATCAGTAAAGGGCTGTCATTTAGTTGAGTAACGACAGACACTGTAACACATGAAAATAATACCCAAAGGGAGTCTGGCACCTAACACAGAGCACAGCACGGCTGCAACTGGTTTTTGGATCTTCACCTGTGTTCATCTACCATCCAACCAAAGGCTCTTTGCTTAATTCAGAAACTTGAACTTTCAGTTTTCTTTTTTTTTCTAAAAAGATGACCAGTAGGGGGATCCCAACCCTTGACTTGGTGTTGTCAGCACCACGCTCACCCGAGTGAGCCATGGGCCGGCCCCAAACTTTCAGTTTTCTTATTGTTTTACAGGTAGCATCTTAACTTTAGAAGTGCTTCTGGGTCCTAGAAGATGGTTCCATAGTTTTCTTTTGGTTGGACATGGCTTTCCTATTAGAGGGAAATATAAGTTCTGATTTTTTAGATCTGCCTTGTCCTACTTTCATCCCAGCAGGCCATAGCAAGCTCTCAGCTACCAGCATTCTGTCTTACCTCTCTTCCAGAATCTGGCAAGGGGCATCAGGTCAGGCTATCAAGGATTCTGGCTGCCTTCCAACCAAGGGCTGGAGTCTCAGATGACCCGGTGACAACGTCAGTAGTGCCTCCTCGATTCCTGATTACCCTGTGGTATACCCAGGTGCAGGCTCACCTGACTGTATTTCTTGGGTGTAGTAGATTTGTCACCCTCATTCTCTGAGAGGGAAGGGAGTTGTGAATTATGCTTCCGTCTATTGTCTGAGACCTGTCCCCTTCCCCTGTACTTCGTCCTACCAGCTCCTTCTTATGGGTGCTTGGCTCTGTTCCTATTCATATTTGTTTCTGTTTATCCATGTCTTGAAATTAATGGGCTTGGTACTGATTCTTCCCTACCAAACCCACTTGTCTGCTTATTGTCTCAGAAATCACACCCCTTTAGCATTATATAATTATTAGTGTCTCACTTGGAAGGGGACAGGTCCCCAAATAGATAATATTAATTAATCATCATATAATTCATGTGTAGAACACTCTCGCTCATTCTCTGTCTCTCTCTCTACATGTGCACACATACACTTTTTTTTTTTTTTTTTAACAAAAAGATGACCGGGGGCCGAGCCTGTGGCGCACTCGGGAGAGTGAGGTGCTGGGAGCGCAGCAGCGCTCCCGCTGCAGGTTCGGATCCTATATAGGGATGACCGGTGCGCTCGCAGCGCTCACTGGCTGAGGGTGGTGCGGCCGGTCTCAAAAAGGACAAAAAAAAAAAAAAAAAAAAAATGATGACTGGTAAGGGGGTCCCAACCCTCAGCCTGATGTTGTCAGCACCACATTCTCCCAAGTGAGCCACCAGCCAGCCCTCATACATACACTTAACTTTAAATATAAAAGATTACAAATATATGGGAAAATATAAAAAGCGTAATTACTTTTTGTATCTTCTTTCTTTGTATAATTTTATTTTTCTTTAATAGCTTTTCAAAATTTTGTCAAGTTGGGTCTGAAGTGGTAAACTCAATCCTTGCTTGTTTGAAATAACCTCACAGTGAAATACTAGTTTAGCTTAGTATAGTGTTATAGGTTGACAATTGTATTCTCTCAGCACTTTGAAGATATTTTTCTATAGTTTTATGACCATTGTTGATGTTATTGAGAAGTCTGTACCAGCCTAATTGTTATTTTGTGAAAAATCTGTTTTTGTGAAGTCTGTACTAGTTTAATTGTTATAATTTTGTTGGAAATTCGTCCTCAATCTCTAGTTTCCTGTAAGATCATCTCTATGTCTTAGGTGCTCTGTAGTTTTGCTGTGATATGTCTACCTTTAGATTTATTTAGATTTTTCTTTGCACTCACGATGTTTCCTAAATCTGAGAAGCCATGTAGTTATCAATTCTGGAAAATTCTCAGCCATCATTTCTTCAAATATTATCTCCCTCATTCACTCTGTTTTCGTTCCAGAAATCCTATTAGATATAGGTGGACATTATTCTATCCTCAGCTCTCTTAAATGCTTTTTCATATTTCTGCATCTTATCTCTTTGTGCCGAGTCTGTGGAATTTTCTCCAGTCTGTCATTCAGTTCATCACTTCTCTGTTTGTCTGGTACTATTTTGCTAAACCTCTTTCAAGTTTTTAAAATATTATTTCAATGGCTGAAGTTTTTTTTTTTTTTTTTTGTGGCTGGCTAGTACCGTGATCCGAACCCTTAACCTGGGTGTTATCAGCACCACGCTCTAACCAAGTGAGGTCACTGGCCAGCCCTAAATGGCTAAATTTTTTAATAAGCTTTATTGAGATGTAATTCACATACCACATAGTTTACCCACTTAAAGCATACAATTCAATGGTTTTTAGTAAAAATGGTGGAATTTTAAACTTCTAGGAATTCCATTTGTTTATTTTTTAAAATTTCCTGCTCTTTCCCTCTCCCAATAGTGACTTGTTCTTCTCTTAAAGTCTCAATTCCTTCACTTTGGGTTATTATTTTAAATACTTTTATTTATAATCCCTATTATGTTGTCCTATTATCTGAAGCTGGTATGAGTGAAAGCATCCATTTTTTCCATTTAAGTTGTATCTGCTGGCTGATTCTCACTCAAGGTGTGTTGGTTCCTCATTTGCTCTTTAGTTTTGAGCTTATCTTCAGTGGAAATTTATCTGTTGGACTCATATGCAGTGTGGGATAAAATTGTGTCTTACCATGTTTTTCATTTGCTTCTGCCAGGGGCCCAGGGATATCAGCAGCTTGTAACAAATTTCTGTGTTAATTTATCAGCTTGTGGTATTCGGAACCATACTGACAGCATAAATTTTAACTCTAGATTGTGTGAAGTATGGGGCTGTGATTATAAATTCCATGGGAAGGATTTTTTCCCTACCTAGATCACAGAAAAAGGCAGCTAGGCATTCTCTTTTTCTCCCTCTACTTTTGGGTGTATTTTTTCCTAGTGTACACTCTCCCTGGGAATACAGTCATTTGATAGTCCAGGTTTCATGTAGGAATCTGAGCTTCGTTTTTCCTGCTTTGCTTAGTCTGGTGGTCTCATCTCACAGTGTCCTCAGACTCGCATGAAAACCCAAGCCTTGCATATGTCCACCACAAGACGTGCACAGAATGTTCACAGCAGCTTCATTCATAAGAGCTCCAAGCTGGAAACAGCTCAAATGCCATCAGTGGTGGTACTGATAAGTGAGCAGTAGTATATATTTTACAACAGAATAACACACAGTAATAAAAAAGAACAAACTGCTGACACATGCAGTAACATTGATGAATGTCACAGACATACTATTGAGTAAAAGGAGCCAGACAAAAAGGAGTACCCGATGCACAGTTCCATTTTTATGGAGTTCTAGAACAGGCAAAACTAATCTTTGGTGATGAGTCAAGATAGTGGTTATTCTTAGGAGAAATATTGACTAAAGAGGCGTGTGAAGGAGCCTTCTGTGGTTCTGGAAATACCCTATATACGGATCTGGGTGGAGGTTACATGGTTGTACACGTATGTAGAAATTCATTAAGCTGTACACTTAAGAATTGTGCATTTTACTGTATGCTAATTATACCTCAATAAAAAATCAAGCAAGCAAGCAAGCAAGCAAACAAACAAAAACTAAGACCTCCTCAGAGCGGCCATAAGGCGGCTAACATATTTACTGCTCTGGTTTTCAGTTCCTCTGTATTTCTGGGCCCTGGAGATTTCCTATTCTTTTTTGTGTGAGTTTAGCTGAGGATGCAAGAGAATATTTGTGACATGCTTCCCAGCATTCCTTGCCCTTTTTTTTTGAGGATGGTCCCAAGAATCTACCATATTGCAGACCTGGAAGTCTTTGGTCTTCTTCTGTCTTAGATCACTTTTGCATGTATGTAGCAGGGACCTTCGCTGGTTGGACACAACATTGTTAGCATAGTTTTTTTATCTAGGTGTTCACAACAAATCACTTTGGGGCATATCTGTGTTTAGGGAGAGCCCATGGAGTGGGTCCGTTTAGTTATGTAAGTGTAAGTCCCATGCAATCTGCTGAAAGGGCATAATAAGACCTTCTGTGGCTCCAGCAATGCTTCTTGTACTCAGCTGGTTTGGGGAGAAAAGGTGTACTAATTTTCATAGAGGCCAAAGAGTCTCTTGTGGGGAAGACACTGAGATTCTGACTGCCCCTATTTAGAGGTTTAGCTGTGCTAGACTTTCTCCGATGAACTGGGATAATGTGGTCAGAGATCTTCCAGAAAGAAAAGAGACATCCTCTGGGGAGTCTGGACTGGTATCCCAGGCTGGAAACTGCATCTAAAGGATCACAGAGGAGCTGTTTCTGACACAGGGTGTGGCTGAGGTGAGAAGCCCTTTGTGACCCAGCCTCCCTTCCGCTAGAGTTGCACTTGAGGAATAATGGCTGTGCCTGTGTCACCTAAATGACTGTAATGTGAGAGCCAAGCGTGAGAGCCCCTGGCCTGCACAGGGAATTGGGACGATAAGAGCATCACCTCCCTCTGCCGTGGACGAGCAGTCAACTGATTGTGTGGGACCAGTTGTTAACAGCAACCCTGCAAGGCAGCAACACATTTAGTGACAGACGAAAGCTGGGTCTTCCTTGTGGACAGAACAGACTTTCCAGTCCTTGCTGCATCTGGCCTTCTGAAGTGGAACTGCTCTGCTCAGGTTGAACGAGCTCTAGTGCTGTGGACCAAAAGCCATTCACAGCTTCTCTTTCCTTTGCTTTTTTCTGTGACAGATGTGAAAAATGAACTTAACTTCCCAGCTTCCCTTGAGGCTAGGAGTGGTCACGTGATCTAGTTCTGGCCAATAGGATGTAGGCAGAATTCCTATTCCATGTTCAAAGACAAATTCTTTTTGCCCTTTGTTCTTTCCTCTTCTTCTTGCCAGGAGGTACAACAGCCTCCCTGTAACCACAGAATGAATCACATACTAAGGATGGTGAGCCAGGAGCCTGGATCCTTCTGGACATCTTTGAGCATCATTCTAGTCCTGGACTGCCTAATTCTGGATTTCTTGTTATGGGAGGGAAATGTACCCCTATTCACGTAAGCCATTGTCAGTTGGGTTTTCTGTTGTTTACAGCGGAATTAATTCTTCAGTGCTACAAGTGTGAGGCTTCAAGGTGGTAGATACTGAACTGCTTAATAACAGGAGCATGCAGCTGCTCAAGTGATTAATGGGAAAAATAAAAGAGACATGCTCATGTTGGTAACCTCAGCTGGCGATGTGGATCATGCAGTTTTAGGCATTATCTCATTCATTCCAAAATAGCACAATGACAGAAGCAAAACAGGTACAGTCTGCACTTGACACCCTTGGAGACTAAAGCCCAGATATATTTAGTGAGGAATTTTCTAATTATAAAGGTAATACATGCACATTGTACAAACAGTGGAGAATACAGAAAAGTATACAGAAGAAATAACTTGAGATTCTCCCTACAGAACATTTTGATGTATTTCTTCCTGGTCTTTTTCCTTTGTGCAAGCAAACATTCATACACATACACTTTCCAAAATTTGGATCGTATTCTATGGGGTGATTTGACTTTGTTTTTTTTCTCTTAAGTGACTTTCTGAAGGTCACACAGATTGCTAATGTGGAAACTAGGATAGAAGCGGAGATTATGGTGTGCAGGACATAGAAAAACCCTTTTTCTTTAATAGATAGTAGGCTGTGGTGAACCTTATTAGCTTCCATTTTTCCAAGAATGAGAAGAGAGCGGATCCAGAGAAGGCCATTCAAGGACTGCCATTAGCAAAGTGCAGTCCTCCCTTCTGTCTCATATTTTATTCACTCCAAATTTCCTCTGCTGTGACCTGTCTGTAGTGGAGCACAGTGTCCTCTGCACAAAGGTTGTGTCGTTCTGGGGTAAATGGTCAAGGTCTCCTGACAGGCCTCAGGGGGATGGTCAGCAGTCACAGTGGAGCCACCTGTGTCCCTTCATGCCAGTTGGAGTCCTGGGGGCCCAGAAGGCTTGGAGGAGAAACAAAGAAGAGAAAGAAATGGATCGTAGGAGGAGAGAAAAGGAGGTAGAAAGAAAAGGAAATACTGCTGGAAAGGCAGAGCTGTGAAGACCCCTGAGGGTGGGTTTCTTTCATCCCTACACCCTAGCCCTGCCCTCCTGGGCTGTACATCTGTCCCATCACAGTGTTAGTGAAACAAACCAACTTGGTCTCAATTCTGTTTCTGCTTCTTGTTTGCTGTGGTTCTGGAAAGTTCTTTAAATTCCTTGAGACTCTGTTCCCTTTTGCACATTGTGGGATGACAGAGAAAGCTTCCTGAACAACGTCTACCTGCCAACTTAGCTCTCAGTGTGAGCCATACCCTGCCTGGGGGTGGTAGTGGTGAGCACCCCGACCCTTGACTTCTGCTGGGGACACCTGGTAAGAAGCATTAGCGTGCTCTTCCTTAACTCAGGATTGGGCAGGGAGGTCTGTGTTTGCTGAGTTCCTCTCTCAGAGTAAACTGATTCTGTCTTCTAATATGATTAGCATAATTCATATGGGTGTGTGTGTGTGAATCTCTCCACTGCTTTCATTTACATACAAAGACTGGTGGAGGAGAGAAGGAAGATCAACATTCCAAATCCTCTAACAGTTCCTGTTGCTACAAGGCAAGGGCCTGGGAGATGGAGCTGGAGAACAGGAAGGTGGCTGGGCTCCAGAAACTCCTAAACCAGCGTCTTGGGCACTGCCATGACTGTCTTTCTTCATCTCTTGTTTTTCTCCTCTTGGTTCTTTTTTGTAAATATGCTTTATTCTTTCCCTGAGAACCGGCTTCCTTCACCTGCTGAAACATGGCATCTGGCACCTCCAGAGATTGATAAATAACAGCCTCAGCAAAGAGGGGCTGACCCAGTCGCCTCTCTGGTCCCAATGCAAAAATGCCAGGGAAGAGTCTCATTGGCTGAACACGGATTAGATGGCCACACCTTGACCAATCACCCAGGGTCCTGTAAGGATCATGCAGCCCCCCAGGATCCATATACATGGTTAAGGGAGTGGGATTTATTTTATTTTTATTTTTATTTTTATTTTTATTTTTTGTCCTTTTTTTTTTTTTTTTTTTTTTTTGATCAGCTGCACTGCGCTCATCCAGTGAGCGCTGTGAGCGCACCGGTCATCCCTATATAGGATCCGAACCTGTGGCGGGAGCGCTGCTGTGCTCCCAGCGCTGCGCTCTCCTGAGTGCGTCACTGGCTCGGCCCGAGGGGAGTGGGATTTAGAATAAGGATGCTGGACAAGCCATTCCACAAGTGCCCACCAGGGGAGATCACATGAGAAGAGTGTCTTCCTGGGAAGGCTGGAGCCTGTGCAGAAAGGAGGATAGTGGGAAGGCCCTAGAGGCACCTGAACAAAGGATACGGTGAGCACGGATGTCAGTCAATCTTAGGCTGTTTGCTTTGTTGGGAGGTAAAACTCTTCTGTCTTCCCACACATACTGCAAAGATTGCCACATGCTTTTAAATGTGTTGTGCGAGTGATCTGGGTGAAGCCAAAGGCTTGTTGTCTTAGGCCAGGATTGCTGCTCAGCAGCGCCCGAGCTCAGCTGTGGAAGGTGAATGTGTTTAAAACTGAAATTTGTCTCAGGACATCAACCCCCTGGGGATTTTCACAAATTTTGAAAATAGTGTTGAGTTTTCCACAGATTAACGGGGGATGCTTAAGCCAACTTTAGTTAAATATCAGTAGATTGGGGACTTCAGCTGACATTTGTGTTAGTTTAAAAAATGGGGGTAGACCCCATATCACAAATTAGAATTACATGATGTAATACATGTACAGGGTTTAGGGTTCAATAGACATGCAGTAAATGACAGTTTCTTCCCCCTCACCAATCCCATTTCCAATATCGGGAACAATGACTTTAAACACTTCCTAAGATTTACTTTTGTGTGAAAGAAAATATTTTTGAAAGTGTAAGGGTTTTGGAAACAGTATTTTCCACCCAATTTTTGCCTTCTACCATCTGAGTAATTTCTGCAATTTACTGAACCTCTCAGACCTCGGTCTCTGCCTCTCCGTGAGGGGCAGTGATGTCCGCCTCAGGGTGTGGGCGCAGCGGCGAGGGGAGAGAAGGCGTGTAAAGTGTCCCAGCACCGATGCACACTTCGGTGCCCACTAAATAGTGTCTGCACCCCTCTCATGTGTTCCTTTCTCATTTTCTCAATTTCACTACAAACTCCTCGAGGGCAGAAGCCATGGTGGATAATAAACATGGCTTTATCTTCCTAGGGTACTATAGTATTTGCTAAGTTTTTTAAAGCCTACAGTTCTCATTTGAGTCTCATGATGGTTGTGTGAAACTGATAGAACAGACGTATTTTTCCCACATTAAGGAGAGGCTGACTGACATGTGCTTAGCCTAGAGCCTGGCAACTATTGTGCGCTTAATGTTTGTTGGGTGGATGTTGAATGAGTTCCATATGTGCAGGCACTCTCGGTCTCATTGAATCCACCCATTTGTTAATTCATTCAGCAAATATTTATTGACCACCTGCTATGTGCCCATCTATGTGAATGACAACAAAAATCCCTGCCCTCATGGCATCCGCATTCTATGGAAATGAATGAATAAATCAATGACCAAACGGATGAGAAGACGAGGAGGAGCTGCTTGGATATCAGTCCTGGATATTTTCCTTCAGACCATTGAGAAGGAATACTTGAAGGACAGATATGGAAGGGGCTTGGGGGACATCTGGTCCCATGGAATGTGCTTTTTAAAGCCTGGAACACTGTTCAAATGAGAGCTTACTGTAGACAGCTGATGCATAAAGCAGATAAAAAGGAGCTTCTTTGTAACTGTCTCTGGTTCTTTAAAAAAGTCCCTTGACCCCGATCTCCTTCCAGCAACCATTCGTCCCACTTCTCTGCTTCTCTTGCAGAACTGGAAAGGGTGTGTACACGCACTGTCTCCGTTCTCGACATCCCCGCTCCCTCTCCCACCCAACCCTGTCTGGATGTTGTCCCTTATCCTCCATCAAAACTGCTCTTGGCAAGGTTCTTGATGACCTCCATGTGGGCAAATTCAGTGGCACTCTTCTGTTCCCATCATGCGAGTCTTCAGGAGCTTTGACACAACGATCTCCTCTTCCTTGAAACACTTTCCTCTTTGATCTCTATGGAATCTTCCTCTCCTGGTTACCCTCCTATCTCTCTGATCATCTTCAGCCTCTCTTGTTGGGTCTTCTTTTCTATCTTTATGTTTAGGAGTTTCTTAGGATTTAGTCATGGGTCTTATTTTCATTTCTTTACATAGTCGTTCCCTAAGCAAGCCCTCAGCTTCAAATACCATCTATATTCGTATTTTGCTATCTTCTAAATTTCTATCTCTGGGCCAGATTTCTGATAAACTCCAGACTTGGGTATCCAGATGCCTGCCTAACACCTTCATATCTCACAGTTAACTCAAAATTTGTTATTCAAAGCTACCCTACTCAAACTATTTATCTTCAATTTTCCCTCTTTCGGTAAATGACCCCACCATTTAGCCACCTGCTCAGTCCAGGGAGTCCTCCCTGGTTCTTTTCTGTCCCTCACACCAAGCCTCTGATCCTACAAGCTCTGTCTCTCTTTTCCTCCTAAATGTATTTCTCTTCTTCCCAGTTTTTCCATTTCCAGAACCACTACCATAAGTTCAGCCACATCAACTTTTGCTGGATTACTGCATTTACAGCCTCTAATCCAATCTCTTTTTCTGCTCTTGCTTCCCTCCACACATAAATCCTTAAAATACAAATAATCTTATAATGCTTCAAGGCTTAAAGATCCATTAGTGGCTTTGCATTGCCTTAGAGGAAATTGTCAGCTCCTTTCTGGGGCATGCCCCCATGTGACTGTCCCCCGTCTGCTCCCCAGGTGCGGATCTTTCCTCTCTCCCCTCGCCACTGCGCTCTAGTCACTTCGGATTTCTCTTAGTCCCCCACATGGGCTGGGGTCTTTCCTGTTTCAGGGCCTCTGCACACACAGCGCCCTCCCGGAGTCTGGAACCGTCTTCCCCTCGCTGTCTCTGGCTAGCTCCTGTTTCAGTCTCAGATCACAGCTTAACTGTCCCCTCCTCTGAGAACTTTTTCTGAACATCTCATCTGAATAGTTGCCTAATTTTCTTCATCACTTCACCCTGCTGGTTTCCTTCATGGCACTTGTCACAATGAGCAGTTACTTACCTACCTCTTTCCCTGTTTATCCTCTGCCTTTCTCGCTACACCGTGTGCCCATAGGACAGGGACCACATCTGTTTTGGTCAATGCCAGGTGCTTAATGCAACATGTACTTGTCGAATCAATAATAATGGATGAGGTCCAAGCCTGCAAGTCTGCCCTCTGGCTTTTGTCTGTTGTGGCCTTTCACAGAGCGACTGTACAGGCTACCTTTTTTGTTGCCCAGCACTCGTTTCTCTTCATCAGTCTAGAGCCGCACCCAGGTGGGAGTGGGTGAAGCAGGTTGACCAGGCTGCGGCCACAGTCGTAGCCCAGTCTGGCGGACCAGAGTGCTTTGCCAGGTTTCTGCTAACGGGAGCTAGCAGAAGGGACTTTTCTTTCCTTATTAGTTGTGATGCTCAAAGGGTGTTATCTGGAGCCATTGGGGCAGCTGGCCTGAGAGAATAAGGCCAGAGGAAGCAGAGCCAAGAGGCAAAGAATGAGGGAATCCTGGTGGAGCGAGAGTCCCGGGTGCTCTTACGGCCAGTCTCCCCTGCCCTTCCCACCTCAGCCTGTCAATCCATTCTTCCTTTTTTGGGGTTTGGTTTTCTTCACTTGCAGAGGCAGAATAAATACAGCGGTCTTGAGCAAGTGATTTAACCTCTCTAAGCCTCTGTTTTCTCATCTGTCAACTCTGGTTAGTGATGTTTTACCTGTTTGATTTAAGTAGTTCTTGTGAGGCTCAAAGGAGAGAGTGTCCACAGAACTTCTCTGAGATCCGTCTTTGTGATCATGGGAATGTGCACCCTTTATCCCTTAATCATAGCAACATGCAGTTTACTTCTGCTCTTCCCCAAGGAGGATTTCTGGAGTTAGCATGCACAGCCGGCTGCGTAATTTAGGAGTTTGTTATTTCGGGTCCAAAGGCCATGGTCCTTTCCTGTGCAGCTCACGAGCGTGTGCGAGTCCTGGAACAGCCACATTGCGTTCACTCGTTACCCCTGCCATTTCCTGTCCTTGACACATTTGCTCGTGGAAGTCGCGAATATCGAGGGGCAAGCCTTTTCTGGATGAGTGTCAAAACCTTTTATTTTCATTATTTTTTTTCCCTTTGAGCCACTGGGAGCCTTTCTTCTTCGTTAGTGGTGTCACATGGAGAGCTTGTATGCTTCAGGCTTTGATCTAAAACTGTTTAAAGTGAAAGCAGCTGCTTTTGCTGAGCAGCCTCACTCCAGGGCCCCCGACGATGCAATTGGATAATGAAAGGCAAACGGTTTGAGCAGGACTCTGCTGGGCAGAGGACGCCCTGCTGCCTCAGCAAATACCAGGCCATCTGAAGCCTGGCTCCTCATGGCTTCTCCAAATGGACTTCCCCACCTCCAGCCACCCTCTCCCAACCGATCCAAGCATCTGAGACCTGGAGTGTCCACATAAACTTGAATTTTCTCTCTAGCTGTTACGTGCATTTAAACCTTCACTGTCATCTTATTTCTTCAATATGTCCACTCCACTCTCAGTGGCCCAGAGAGTGCCTGGTGCCTCCCAGCTGCCTGGTGACTGCTGAGTGATTTACATCTTTTGAGCTCCAGTTCTACATTCTCCCTGACCAGTCATTTAGCCTCAGCTGCCTCCTGTCACGTTGTACAAACTAGGTCTAAGTCATTCTGCCACCTCCCCTGCTCCTCATCCAGCCTCTTTGTTTCTCAACACCCCATCCTTCCCCTCCCGTCCTTCTTCCCAGGTCCCGGCTCTGCCCTTCAGACTCATCTCGACCCTTCTCTTTAACTTGCTTTATAGATTCAGGCAGTGCCTCGTCCTGCTGATTTGCTGATTGATTGTTTCATCTGTCCACATTACCAAGAACTCTCTGTCAGGTCCTGTGTAGGTGCAGGGAGACAGAAAATAGAGCTGCTGTCTCTCGGTCTAGTGCCTGGGCCACTGAGGCAGAACAGCTTAAGGCCAGATGAATGCTCTTTGAACTGCTTTTTTGTGCCTTTCACTCCTCTGGTAAAAATCCATCATGGATCTCCGTTGTTCATAGAATAAAGTCCAATTTTAGTCTAGAGCTGTCCGATTTGGCAGCCATTAGCCACATGTAGCTATTAAGTGCCTGAAATGTGGCCAGTCTGAATTGAGATGTATGGTATGTGTACAACATACAGGATTTCAAAGGCCTGTACAAAATATATATATATAATATCTTATTAGGTTTTTAATCAATTATGTGTGAAAATGATAATATTTTAAATATATTGAGTTAAACAAAATATTATTGAAATTAAATAATTTTTACTTAAATTTAACATGGTGTATAAGGTTCTCCAGAGGAAGATAGATAAATATAAATGTATTAGGAGATTTATTTTGGGAATTGGTTCACATGATTGTGGAGGCTGAGAAGTCCTATGATGTTCCACCTGCAAGCTGGAGAACCCAGGCAGCCCATGGAATAATTCAGTCTGAGTCTGAAGGCCTGAGAACCAGGAGAGCTGTCAGAGTAACTTTTAGTCTAAGGCCTAATGGATAAAAAGTCAAGGGGTGGGGGCAGGTGCTAGTGTAAATCTCAGAGCCTGAAGGCCCTAGAACCTGGAATTCTGATGTCCGAGGGCACGAGAACATGAATGTCCCAGCTCCAGAAGAGAGAGGGACTCTCCCTCCTTGCACCTTCTTTGTGTTCTATCTGGGCCCTTGATAGATTGGATGGTGCCCACCCACACTGGTGAAGGTGGTCTTTTTTACTCAGTCTACTGATTCAAATGCTAATCTCTTCTGGAAACATCCTCCCAGACATACCCAGAAATAATGTTTTGCCACCTATCTGGGTATCCCTTAACCTAGTCAAATTGACACGTAAAATTAACCATCACACGTGTTATTAGAAAATCTAGAATTACATATGTGTATTTGTATTCTCAACACAGATCTAGAATATAAGGCTTGCAGTAACTTAACACATATCATCTCGTGCCATTCTCACAATAGGCAGATGCGGTTTGTATTACTACATCACTTTCTGATGAGGAAAGAGATCCAGAGATGTGTGAGGAGCCAGGTCAGTGGCTGTGGAGGAGTATCAGGAACATGCCCGAAGTCCCAGAGCTTTAGCAGAGTCTCACGCAGCACCATGTCCACGATGCCTACATGCCATGGTCGTGTTGTTTCCCTTCTGCCATTCCTCTGTGGTTAACACATAGGAAGAGGGCAACAAAATCCTGAAAACCCTGGCTGGACAGATCTGGCATTCGAGAAGTACTGACTGTGGAATCATTTATGTGGAATTCCATGTCAGGTGAGCTTGAGAAGAGTATCAAGTTGAGATCCATTCATTGCTGGGACTACTTTGTTAGTCTCTCACCACATGAGATATGGAGAAATTAGCCACCAAAATGGCTCCATCTAAGAGAAAAAGGAGCCAGGCGCGATGAGCTACACCCTTGGTTTCCTTGCTGTCCTGAGCTAGCTGCGGATGATTGGCATGTGCCGGGTGGATGTGGATAGGGTGACGTCCACCTGTAGGCAACCACCTTGGGGCTGGGGAGCACGTACAATGTAGCCCCTGGGAGAACCAGACCTACTCAAGAGTAACTTTGCAGGGGTTTCGAGCTCGTGCATGAGCAGGCTGGGGGTGACAGGAGCCAGTGAGATTTGAGGCATTTCTATTCACATGGCCCCATCTGTCCCCATTGGCCCAGAGGATTTTGGATTTCCTGTGCTTGGAACACCCTCAGTTGTCTGTTGAGATCCTGAGAGGTGGCAGCAGGAGAACTATGGAGTGACACAGTGTCTGCTGGCTAATTTCCTCCGGAAACCTGTTGAGGAATTCCTGATTCTGGTGAGCCATGGTGTCTCTTGGAGTCACTCAGGGAGACTTTCAGGACCTTTTTCCTTTTCTCTGAACACAGGGCAGCTTCTCAGTTTTTACAGATGATATGTACTCAAAGAACCGCTTGCTCAGAATTCATCTTCAAATTGGTCTTACCCTGGAGGCCCTTGCTTGCTCTGTTGGTGTAAGCTCCTGTGCAGCACACCTCGCAGGAATGGGTAAATGGGCAGTCAGGGGCAAATAGCTTCTTGGTTAACCAAGTGTAACTTTCTTTTTCTTTTCTATTCTTTTTTTTTTTTTTCATTTGAGACAAAATTGATGACATGGCATCGGGCAGTGCTGACCCAGTGATACATCTCTCTGTTCTCTCACTAACGAGGCTCTCATCGATTCTCTTACACACCAAAACACTCACTCCAAACATTTTGGATTACCTGTAGGGGCTGATGGACAGGTGACAATGTGATTACAATTACTTTTCTCTATTTAGTCTCTGTATTGGAAAAAATTAGAGCAGACAGAGATTTTTGGGATTCTCTAGTCTTATACCCATATTGTACAGATGGGGAAACTGAGGTTCAGGGAGGGGATATGACTTGTATGAGAGAGAGTTCCTAGCAAAGGAGCTGGAGGCAGAGCCCAGACAGGTGCTCACTGGCTCGCTACATAGGTACTTGGCTCATGGAAGGATATCTTGACCCCCTGTGACCTGCTCTAGTGCATCCTGTTCCCATATCCCATTTGACCCTTCTCACCTGGGCAAGCAGCACTGGACATCAGGAGAACTGGGCTCCAGACCTCTCTCCATCTCACTAGCGGGTGAAGATATATATTTTTGTTCTCATGGCAACCTCTATAATTAAATCTTTATATAATATTGTTAGTGCTCTATTTTTCCAGACAGTATTGACTAGTTTTTCAATATGAATAATGACGAAATTAGTGTATTTCATTTTTCTACCTTCTCTCCTCTCTTCCACCACCCAATTTTAGTTGTCTTAGTGTTCACCATTGTCTTGTTGAAGATGTTCAGGCATGCTCTTTACTTGGTTCGCCAGTTTTGAATCATGGTCTTTCATTCCCACTATTACACATGCATCAATCTGCAAACCTACTCTATTTTTCATCTTCTCTACCTTTTCTCCCTCCCATTTTTAATTAGTTGTGTTGTTTATACATTGTCAGGGTATATAATATTTGCATTCTATCTGTCAACCCAATCCCCAGCTTTGTTTAATCTTAATTTTGCAGTTATGCATATGGGGCTCATCACCCGTCTTCTTGTTGTGATTTGTTTCCTCCGTCATCTCTTGGTTGGCTGATGTTTGATCTCTTGGGGATTCCTCAGGAAAGCATCATGGGACACTATGACAGAAGTTCTAACATTTCAAAACTGTTAGTAGCGTTGTTTGCTTTTGGAAGAACGTTCTTTGCTAGATATAAAATTCTTTGGTTATCTTGTAGATGTGAACTACGTTATCTTCCGTTTTAAGTGTTGCTATGGAGAAATCTGAGACGTATCTGAATTTCCCCTGTTTAGTGGCGTATCTCTGCTTGGATGTCCAGAGAGAATTCTTTCTCTCTCTGCCTTCCTTTGTCCTTCCCTTCCTCATCCTCTCCTTCCTGTTTGCTTTCTCTTTCTCTCTCCACCTTCATAGGGTATATCTCATTGTTGACAGTTTTGATTCAATTTTCTCTGGTCCACAGTATGCCCCTTTAATATGTGAGTCAAATCTTTTATTTTCTCAGTCCCATGATTTCTGTTTTCCAAGTATGTGTATGTTGGATCTCCTTTGCCTATTGTAGTTGTCATTTTCTCTCTAATCCCCTTTAATTCTATCTTTATAGTCTGCCTCATATACTTTCCAATTTTGTCTTCATTTCTGATGGCTTTACTTTTTGTCAATTACTTGCTAGAGTTCTGTTCGCTCACAGTTCATTTTCTCTGTTTTTTTTGGCTACAACGTCCCTGAATTCTGGCATTTCTATTTTGTGGTGTTCTTTTAAAGATATGGTTTTTAAAATCACTTAAAAATATTCATGGTGAAATGTTTATGTACAATTTTTTTTCACTTCATAGCAACATCTTTTTCTTGGTCAATATTGTTCATCTGTTGGTAAAATTTGCAACTCTTTCCAAAGCCTTATAGTAGCTTTGTAGATATGCTATGCAGTTCATTTTTAAAACTTGCTTTTCACTAACTTATTGAGTTTTTCACTTCCAGCTATTTACATATGGTTTCTGATGGAATGCATCACCACCAAAAGCTTTCTCTTTCTTTGCTGTTCACAAAAACAAACAAAAAGCCTGATTGCTAGAATATGGCTGCTCAGTGTCATGCTTTGTGTAGCCCTTCCTCCTCTGCTGCTCTGAACTCTAGGGGACCCTGCCTGTGAGTTCTGGCCCCCTCGGTTTCTTTCTTTCTTTTTTTAAAAAAAATTAATTGATTGATTTTTGATTATACATTGTTATTGGGTACAGAGTTGACTATCAGTATTTGTGTATAATACATGATGATCCAATCAATATGATTAGCATGTTCATCATTACAATTACTGTTCTTTGTGTCTCTCACCCAATTACTCCAAACCTTCTCCTCCTCCCCCTTTCCCCCTCTAGTAGCTACAGGTCTGTTTGCTACTTTTGCAAATTCAAAGTTTTCTTGTGGTCTTTCCTTCCTTCCTTCCTTAACTACCACTTATGAGTGAGGACATGTGGTATTTCTCTTTCTGTGCCTGGCTTATTTCACTTAACATAGGTGTCTGCACGTTGCTGCAGATAGGGTGGGTTGCTTACGCACTTCAGGGTGAGCTGCTTGCCATCACGATTTGTTTTTTCTGGCACTTTTCAGATCTGCCATCTCTAGGTTCTCTTGCAACTCAATCTCACTTCCTGTCCCTTTCTTCCTGTGTGGTTTCTGTCTTATTTCAGCTGCTTTTGTGAACCCTTAAGCATATTTCAGGGCCTGCAGATTATATTTGGCTCCTTGTTTCACTGAAAATAAAGTTTGTAGATTTTTTTCAATTCTCCTTGCTCCTTTCATGTGCTTCTATGGGGAAGATGAGCAAGTAAGCTGATGTATGAAGGCATGTTCATGCCAGAGGCCCGCAGGATGACTTTAAGGTTATCTACCTGTGTGGGTTTTTCTTGTTGTGAAACACTCATGAACTGAATTTTGAGAGTCCTTATAAGAGTTATTTCCCCCCACTTAATAATAAAGGAGACTACAGATTAAAAACAAACAAGTGAACAAATACCATATGACCTTGGCTGTCTGGAAAGTTAAAGAATAAGTTATTTTTGCTCTCTCTGAGTTAAAACCTTGGCACTAATCTTTTCCACATGAACCATTTTAGAAGAAAATCCTTCTGAACACTAACATGTTGCTTGCTTTTTTGGATCTTAGAGAATCAACTGTGTGTGGATGGTTGGAGACTAAAGGTTATCATGACTGCCTGATTCTGAAACATGGTTATTCCATTGAAGAAGTGGAGGGTGTTGACTTCCACATGAAGAGACTCCAAAATATCGTATGATTTTTTTTTTTTGTCACACGTAAGTTTCTTTCCCTCTTTTTCTTGTGAGTAGGTTTTCTTTCTGTGCCCTTTCTTGTAGCTGTTACTGTGTCTGCCTGTCATAGTCCTTTGAATTCAGTGAAGGCTCAGAATTCATATAAGAAAAATTGCTGGAATTATATATAAAGTAAGAGTAATATACTTTGGGCATGACATGAAGGACTCCCACAAAAATGGTGGCATAGTGCATAGACCTTGTAATAACTGCTTTAGTTGCTTTGAAATCTGTTGCTTCTTGGACCTCAGCAGCATTCTGATTAGGAAAGGAAGTTAAATGGTTACATTTCCGAACCATCAGGTGTTTCTTTAGGTTTGATTATATATATGCTTAATGATATTATTGTAGTTGTAATATTGTGACTAATTTAAAATGCCACCACCATATAATTTCTCTTCTCTGGAAATACCTTGGAAAATCTAAAGAAAACATTTGCATAGCAGCCTGTTGAAGAGAAGGGTGTTTTTGTGTTTCCAATGCCCAGTTGTCCTAGTGTCTGGGGGAGGTGCAGACGTTTGCTATGCAGGCCAAGTACATAGGGAAGGTTCTAAAGTTGTTAAGTGCAAGCTGAAAGATTCTAAGATTAATTGTGCTTCACTCTCCAGTGAGATTAGTGTATTATAAATCATAGAGGCATATCTCATCAATCTGGTGCCTGGATGCTGGGAACATGATAACCCCTACCTCAGCAGAAACGTACCTTCCATCCATTATGGCATCTCTCCACGAATAAACCATGTGCTCCTCAGACAGGGCCAGGACAGAAGACAGCATTTTAAACACATTTTTGAGATAGTGTTGCTTCTCTTACAACAAGAAAGCCATTTCTTTGGCTCCTTAGTTTTTTTTTTTTTACAACAAAATCTTTATTTTTTTATTTTTATTATTTTATTTTATTTATTAATATTATTTTTTTTACATTCTAAGATGTTGTGGAGCAGTTGGGGGAAAGGGGAGGAGGGGTATAGGGTGGGAGGAGGAAGGGTGGGTGTGATTGAGGCCTGTGGTACCCCCCTCATTCTGGGAGGGGAGACCAGGGGGCTTCCAGCAGCAGCTCAGTTGTTGCTGGGCTGGATGCAGATGTGGGGGTGGAGGGCATGGTTGAAGCACTTGGTCCCCCACCACCCCAGCTTGGGAGCCTGGGGTGCTTCCTGTGGCAGCTTGGTGGTTGTCACTGGGCTGATTGCACATGTTGGGAGGTGTGTGGCTGAGGCTAACAACAATGATTTTAAACAAGACAGGTTTTGAGAATTGTTTTCTTGGCATTTCATATCTGCTCAGCCCTGAGATAAGTTCTCTGGGATACACAAGAGAAAGAAAATATATGATCCTTTTCCTTGATGAGCCTACTTTTTAGTTGGGGAGAAAAGATGTACTCATTTTAATAATATGATTTTGATACTAATTGCTATTGTTTATCTAGCACTTACTATATGCACACCAATAGAATATACTAAAGAATTATTCATAGAATATATTTCAAAATAAGTGCTGACAAGTTCAGAGAAAGGAGAGATACATGCTGGCTGGAATAGTCTGGAAGGTCCCTATGAAGTCAGGCCTGTGCTGGGTCTTGTTGGTGGGAAGGCTTTGGAGAGGTGGGACAGGGTGCATTTTGCAGTGTGGAGTGTAGACTGCACAAGGGAAACAAGGTTAGATAGGCGGTGAATGAGCACAAGACAAGAGGCTTGGAAATAGCCAGCAGAGCCACAGCACAGGCAGAGGCCCTTGCTGTGCACTTTTCCACCCTTCCTTGCCCCCTCTGAGATCAGGGTCAATTCCATTCCTCTTTGGGCCCCCCTGCCTGGAGACAGAGAATTCCCATGGGAATGTCTCATGAGACTGCAGGGTGAGAAAGTGAATCATGCAATATAACCAGATAGGCGGGTCCTGTTGGCTACACAGAGAAGGTCGGTTGGCCAGATTGTGCCAGCTTGATTGTGTGTACAGATGCTCCTAGGGCCAAAGTTTGTTTGCTGACATTTGGCAGGGAGATAAGGCGAGCTTCCCTCCCTCCCTCCTTTCTCCTGTTCTTATTATCTCCCAACCTTGCTCTTTTCTTTTTTTTTTTTTTTGTCTTTTGTCTTTTTCCGTGTCCGGCAATGGATCGCAACCCTCAGTGTCGCCCCCGCACCGGACCGGGGACCGGCAACGGAGATTGCAACCCTCGGTGTTGCTCCCGCGCCTCGCTCAGCCAGTGAGCGGGAACCGGTCTGTATGTGGGATCTGAACCCTTGGGCGGGAGTGCCGCCATGCTTCCCAAGTGGCGCACTATCCAGTGCGCCACCGGGCCGGCCCGCAACCTTCACATTTAAATTCAGTTTCTCGATTGATTATATTGTAGAATGAAGGATATACTAATTATCTTGATTTGAACATCACATATTGCACACAGGTATTAATATTCAATGCTTTACCACACAGATATGTACAATCAACTATGTTCCAATAAAAAATTGATTCAAAGAAATTTAAAAAATAAGTTCAATTTCTCAATGTTTCCTGTCCTGGATGAGAAAGCACTCAGAAACAAAAAACTAAATACAAACAACCCATCTGCATTAAAGCAAGGACTTTTATGGAAAAATTATTAAATTTGCTGTCTGTTACCAATTCAAGCAATGCTAGTGAGTACTTAATCTATGCAAGAAACTCTTCTAGATTGTGGGGATGGTACAAAAATGAGTGGAACATCATCCCTGTCCTCTTCTCACTTACAAAGCTGTCAGGTGAGATTGTGTGTGTGTTTAGTATACTGCTGTACGGCCATTTCAACCCATGCTCTTCCTTGATGCCAAGCTCAGTTCCCTCAGTTACAGCTTTGTGACCACCCGCTGCCTGCTCAACTTCATTCACTTGTTCGTCGAACACATGTTTATTGAGAATTCAATGTGCATCCTCAGAAAGTACACCATCTTATGAGGAAGACGATAAGGAAGGAATTACAATAGACCTGGCAAGTACTTTGAAATGAGAAATGCAGGACACTACAGGAGCAGATAGAAAGGTTTCTTAATCTTATTGAGAAGAAGAGGGTATCAGAAAAGAAATGACGTATCAGCTGAGACCTAAAAATGTGAATGGAGGTGTTCTAACCCCCACCCCCCCCACAAGGCTGTTGAGGGTGCTTCTGTCTGCTCTGGGGAGCTGCGGGCATTTTAATGTTCTTGGTTGCCTCTGGCTGCCACCACCAATATACACAGGAAATCAAATTATTTGTGCAATCAGTAAATATTTCTTGAGCAGTTCTATGATACGAGCAGTGTTCTAGGCTCTGGGGGTCCAGCTGTAAGTTAAACAGGAAATGTACTTGCCGTCATAGAGCTTACAGTCTAATAGGATGAGAAGACAATGAATAAATAAACAAAAATGTAAAATATGTTGGGCATTATGGGAAAAAATAAAACAAAGTGATAGAGTGTACATTCTTGTAAAGCGCTAGTGTGTGTTCTTGTGTGTGTGTGACTGTGCACTACTTTAAACAGGGTGATCTGGGTCTCTCTGTTAAGGTGATATTTGAGCAAGAGCTGATGAGTTGAAGAAGTGAGTCATGTGGTTTTCTGGGGACAGGGGCAGCATTCCAGGCAGAGGCAGTAACAGGAGCAAAGTTGCTAGGTGTGTTTCAGGAACTGCTGACAGGCCAGGTGGTTAGAGCTCAAAGAGAAGAGGGAAAGTGGGTGAGGTTGTGGGACCTTATCTACACGGCAAGCTGTGCAGAGACCTAAAGTGGAGGGCAAGTGTGCAAACAGGGACGTCAGTGTGGAGGCTGCTGCAGTGGTCCGGGCGAGAGAGAACTGGCTGGGCACGATGGGACAGGTTGGATTCTGGATATATTCAAAAGGCAGAATGAACAGGTTTGCTGATGATTTGGATGGGGGTGTGACAGAAGAAAGGAGTCAATGATGACTCAAAGAATGTAGGTCTAAGTCACCATAAAGCAGATTTGCCACTGACCGAGGTGGGAAAGACCGCAGGAAGAACGGGTTTTGGAGAGCAAAGACGTGTTTGCTTTGCTGGCAATCATCCAGATGAAGATTTCCTGTAGGCAGATCATCAGACAAGTACAAATTTCAAGGGAGAGCTTGGAGAATTGTCATTTAAATCTATGAGACAGGTTGAGACCGCTAGACAGGTGAGTCTAGAGAGAGGAGAGATGAGGTCTGCGGGCCTCCATTCTTTAGAGACTGGGGAGACGGGAAGGATCCCACAAGGGAGGCTGAGAGGGAGCAGCCAGTGAGGTAGAAAAAATGGGTGGCGTGTGCTGCCCTGGCAGCCAGGAAAGTGCTTGTGAGAGGAGGGGTGACTGCCTCTGTCAACTGCTGCCGAGAGGTAATGGACGGGAAGACCAGACGTCACTGGTGACCCCTCCGCAGCAGGTGTGATGGAGGCGTGGGGCAAAGGGCTGATGGCATGGGCTCAGGAGAGGGCGAGAGGAAGAAAGTGGAGACAGTGATGAGAGCCACATCTTCATGGAATTTTGCCACAAAGAGGGCAGAGAAATGAGGCTATAGCTGGGGAGGAAAGTGGGGTCACGGGAGGCTATTTCCAAGAGGAGAGAAAAGCAACATGCTCATGGGAATGATTCAGTGAAGAGGGAAAGTGACGACGCAGGAGAGAGTGACACTGCAGGGGCGATGCTCTTGGGTGGGTGAGAGGGCGTGGGCTTGGTGACCAGGTGGGCAGGAGCGGGGGCAGCTCCTTCCTCTCACAGGAGGGCGGGTAGGTGGGTGGGTGGCTGGGGGTGTGTGTAGTTCTCTTCTGATGGCTTCAGGTTTCTCAGTGAAGGCAGAAGCAGAGTCCCCAGCTGAGTGTGTGGAGAGGAGAGGAGGTGCGGGTGGTCTAGGGGAGTGGGACAGAGCCCCGACATGGGTTGTAGGTGTTCTTCTCGCTGTCCTCCACCCTGCCATGCTTGCTTCAGCCTCTGGGCCTTCAGTCACGCTGGCTTTCCTGCCAGGAATGACCTCCATTTCTCAGTCCCCCTGGGGTACCACTAAACTGTATTCTATGCTTCCTTCTTGAGATGATCCAACTTCTATTTCTTCCATGACAACCTCTTTTTCTGCTTTAAGCCACATTCACTCTCCCTTCTTTAAATTCCTTTTATATCTAGAGGGTAGGGTGGTCAGATTTAGCTAATAAAAATACAGGCTATCCAGTTAAATATTACATAGGACATACACTAGAAAATTATTCGTTGTTTATCTGAAATTCAAATTTGATTAGGCATCTGCATTTTATCTGGCAACCCGACTAGAGTGGGAAGCAGTTAAGTATCCATTCAAAAGACCTTTATAGAGCAGGAACATGCGGGGCCCTCTCCTGGACACTGGGGAGATGGACCCGGCCTTCAGGGCTGGGAGGCACCAGAGGCAGAACAAACACATAGGAGTATTTATGTCTCCAGCCAAGCAGGAGCAAGGAGAAAAAGGTTGCAAGAGGATCAGCTTGGGTAAACTCCTCTAGAATTTTGCAAGCATAACATCTAGAAAAAAGCTATTTTAATTTCAGAATACATGAAAAATTTGTGATTTATTTTCATTGAGTACTGTAATTTTTAATCTTAATGACATACTGGGATGGAGGCATCGTTATCCTTTCAATGCTTAGGACATCTAAAATTCTTCACTAAGACTCATCTGCCCAGGAGGAGTTTGTCATCTGTTATTTATATCATTGTCATCATCATCACCATTGGTGTTGATCAGAAGTGGCAGCTGTGTGGGCAGAGGCAGGGTGGCATGCTGGTCCTAGCTGTGCCACTTACTAAGAGTGTGATTTTGGGGAGCTACGTAATCTCTCTGTACCATAGTTTCCTCATCTGTAAGATAAAATATAATAATGGTATGTACTTCAGAGGGGTTGGTGAGAAGGTTAAAGAGTTAAAACATGAAGTGCTTGATGGTGCTTGTCACATGGGAGGTGCTAGACAAGTGTTGGCTAATATAATTTTAAAATTAATTTACGTGTGTGCTGTAATTGGTGTATGTACTAGCACCGTCTCACAGGAGGCAGCGGCTGGGTATTCCTGAAATGCGAAATGACTCTACCGGTGTTGGGCTTACATTTTCCCTAAAGCCTCCCTGCAGACAAGAATCACATTCCTGCATCTTTGTACCCCCCTCACCCCCCCACCTTCCAGCTTTCCCTCCCCTGGTGAAGTGGAGGCTCTGCACATATTTGTTGGTGAGTATATTAACACTATGGCCATCCTAAAAAAGTGTTGGTAACATTCATGGATGATGCATCCCCCAGGTCACTGAGTTCCAAAATACTCTGAGTACCTATAATTTCACTATTTCTTATTCATTTGTAAAGACTAAGGCAAATGTATTTAACTCAGGATAAATACTTTGTAAGTACCCCAGGAATGAAAGCAAACTGGGAACTCGTTCACTATTCACATCTTACTAGTCACAATTGACGAAGCATTTAATTAGTGACCAACATTGCTTTAACCACTTGATGCTCATTATCTATTCAAATTCCCCGAACCTCTCTGAGAATTAGGTGTTATTAATCCCACGTTCCGTACAACAAAGTGGAGGTGCAGAGTGGTTTAGACACTGCCCAAATCACTTAAATGGTAATTCCTTGGTCCTAGGTTCAAGTTCAGGATTGCCAGGTTCCAAAGCCCATGCTCACAATGAGTAGGCATGTTTCTCAACCTGAAAAGCTGCTGGACAGAAGAGCAGAGAAGAGGCGTTTATTTGTTCATGTATTGGTTCAAGTGCAGGGCTGGAGAAGCGTGAGGTGTCAGGAAGGTCACAATCATCAAGAGCTGGGTGTGGTAAGGGTGCTAGCAGAGGTGCTCATGAAGTGACCAGGTGACACAGAGGTGGCAGAATTAGCGGTGCTTGAGAAGGGGCGGTGGCCAAGTAGGGCATCACAGAGGAGGTGATATTTTGCTGCATTGTGCAGACTAAGAGAAAAGTGCTTATTGAGGTCTTACTCAGCGTTTAATAAACACTATGTAAGATTTGCAATTAATACCACTACACCATTATTACATAGATAATAAGAGAGCAAATATTTTTGAAAGTCTGCTAGGTACAAAGGCCTGTGCTAGACACTTTTATAGACAGAGGTTAGCTTTCTGACAACCGTCTAAGTTAGATACTCTGATCTCCATTATACAGATACAGAAACTGAGGCTCAGAGTGGTTGAGACTTGCTGACCATGGAAAGTTATCTTATTCAACAAATTCACACATATGTTTATTCATTCAGGAATTGATTGAGCACCTACCCTGTGTCAGGCAATGTGCCTGGTGCTGAGTAACAATAGTGAAACAAGGGGAAATAGACCTGCCCCCACAGTTTACCATCTAGTGGGGGAGATGACAATTAATCAAATTTATAGATATGTGTATACATATGTGTGTGTGTGCATGCATATATGTATTAGGAAGATATCTGTATCCTCTGAGAAGGAATTTTGGGTGGGGGTGATTGGGGAACACCCTAGAATCTGTAACTTGGATTGTCCCATGTCCTCTCCCTTGCAGGCCTGTGCTCAGGTTACAGGAGAAGGGATGGTCAGTCAAAACCTCCAGTGCAGCTCACTGAGAATGCTGGACTGCCTTGCTGTGTGTCTGCAGGGAGTCAGTCCTGAGGGGAACCAGAGCAGAGGAGCAACACCACAGACTCTAAACTGTGGCTTAAAAGACTGTTCATGTGCATACGTGGGACATCCTTGGTGCGTGCGGGGAAGGGAGGCTGAAGTGCTGCAGATCTGCAAGGGGGCATAAGCTGAGAAATGCAGCTTAGTGCTTATTCTGAAACTAATTTTACTCTTTGGCTTTTACTAGGGTCAATGTTAGGGGCATGCAGTTTTCCAGGAGGGTGAAGCAGTGCTGCCACGTGGATTCAGACCAGGGTACCCAGAGTGGTACAGAATACACCCTTAAGGCCATATGGTGGCTCTGGGTGGGCTTGGTGCAGAACAGGCTCTGCCAGGGAGGAACAGGATGAGAGCACTGGGAATCAGGAAGGCTCAAAGACAGGTCCTATATGCTGTTTGCCCTAAGAGAATCATTGTGCAGTATATGCATGTTTTGAAAAAAACACACAGTACCCTATAAATATGTACAAGTAAATGGAAAAAAAAGACAGGTCCTAAGACCACTTTTTTTCCCCCTTATCAATTCAAGAAGGGCTGATCCCGGAAGGCATGTTATTCATATTCTTTTTCAGTTTAAGATTTTTGTTCGCAAGTAACAAACGAATCTGGTCTCATGTAACCAATTTACTGAGGAATCTCAATTCATTCTGGATATAAACATCAAATGTTTTATTTCATTCAACTGTGCCTGTGATTCTCAAACTCTACTGTGCTTACGAGCCACCGGGGGACCCTGTTAAAACACAGATGCTGATTCAGCAGTCTGGGCTGAGGGCAGAGATTCTGCTTTGCTGACAAGCTACTGCTGCTGGTCTGCAGACCACACTGGGAGTGGCAAGGAAATCTACTTTGTGGGATCTTCCTTGCTCCTTTGTGGCTCTGCAAACACAGACTTTGTCCTATTCTGTAACTTTCTCACACTTGCAGGTTCTACTCACTTGGGAAGTCAAAGCTTGTTCCTATTCATTATTGAAAAACTGCAGTCTTAAACTTTTGGAACAGTTCTTTCTCTTTAGTGCAGGCTAGAGCTGTGTCCACAGCTTCTTAGACTGAGGGGCAGCTGTGTGGTCTGGTCCTGAGATACTATTCCCACCACAAATGCATCTCATCAGGGACTGGGGGACAGAGAAGAGAGATGAGGCAGGTGAAGGCTCCCTCTCCAGGTCCCTGCATATCGGCCATGGGAAGTGTCACAGGCCCCACTCTGCTTCTGGTTGGCTCCTTCACTGGGGGCCTTTGCTCATTGTCTCCATGATGGTGCTGTGTGGGGTTTTGGGGCAGTGCTCACTGTAGCCCCTTCATCTCTTGGGAAGCTGCCAGAGGGGCGCCCTTCCTCCCTTTGGCTTCTGGAGGCATATCTCCTGACCCCTTCTCCAGGCTATGTATCCTCTCACCTGGCCCTGGAACCATCTGTCCTGTTCCTGTGGAATTGGTCTTTCTGTGTTTGGTGCTGGGTCCTGACTGTGGGGATGATTTAGGGAATGGTCATTCTGACGTCTCCCACTTGGGCAGAAACCCCTCCAAGGAGGGGAACAATGCTTGGCCCTTGCTCCAGGCCAGTTGCCAGCCCCTGGCAGCCTTCCAGGGCTAGGTGGCAAGCGGGCTGAGGCCCCTAATAAAGCTCTCTCCATCTGCCCCACCCCATCCTTGGGAGCCAGTCTCTTCCCCTCCTGCTTCCAGGAGCACCCCCCACCCGCCCCTCTAATACACCCCTCTCCCCAATGGAATTCAGTCAGCACATCTGGCTTTAGGCTCATATTTCTTTTTGATGCTTTTCTTCCAAGGTGAACCAATCTCAGGGAGAGGAGGAAAGGGAGGGGTGTGTGTCATAGCAGGGTGCTTGCTATGATGCTTCCTCTTGCCGACGGGCTTCCTTTGGCTCATGTACTCACAGCGGGCTGGCATTTGGAAGTAAATTTCTTCTTAGACTAATTCATTGCACCCCACAAAGTAGCAACACTCTCCTCCGCATGGATAGACCCTGGCCCCTGGGCAGAGCAGCTAGCCTAGGGAGGCATTTTTGACATCCTGGTGTGTTTTGGGCTGTCAGTTGCTCTCCTTCTACTGGATCTGGCATCAAGCTTGTCACCTTGGTCCCTCAATGGGAAACCTTCAAATATTCATCTGGAAGAGACCACAAACCCGAGCCATTAGAAAGCAGACAGACCTTTGTGTTTGTGAAAGCTCACAATTAATATTTCATGGAGAAAGGATTAATAAAACATCATGCAATTAGCTGCTTCCCTTCAGCGGTCACATCTCATTAAGGGTGGTAGGAGGCAGCTGGCAGGGCTCTGGAGCAAGCAGCTGGCTCAGGTCCTGATGCCAGGACAGGCCTGCTGGTCTCGGGGAGCGGCAGCCCTGCTTCTGCCTTGTTTGAAGAAGAATTTTCTCCTGTAAATGGTGTGATAAGTGAGGCCAGCTCTCAGTGGGATAACTTTTGGCAGCCACACCTTAAGTGTATCCTCAGCATTTTTATTAATTTATTCATCAGCTCATTTACTCATTTACGATCTTTTCTGTGTATGTACTAGGTGCTGTGCTAGGTGATGGATAAGCAGGAGTGGTCAGTGTCTCCACCTGCAAAGTGCCTGCTGGCTCCCATTAAAGACCTCTGCTTCCTTCAAAGTCCCGCATTCCTTTCTGCCAGCCAGCCAGCCTGCCCAGCTCTGCTCAGCCTTCTGCCCTGTGAACACTCCAGCAGGTGCATTCCATGGCTCCCTCTCAGCCTCTCTGTCCTGTACTCAAAGCTTTACAAGAGGACCCCTTCCTCCTCCACCCTTCATGAAGAACAACACATAAAAGTTAGGGATGGGGGGTGGCATTAAAACTGTTTCAATGCTTCCTCACCTGGGCTAAGAAGAATCACACAAACCTAGAAAGCTTGTCTGAGCCCTTCTGTTTTCTCTTCTGTCATGTTTTCTTTTCTCTGGAGTATAGTGGTTAGGAGAGAAAAACAGTTTTGAATTTGAATCTCAGGTCCTATGAAGGCTGGTGGGTAGCCTTGGGCTGGTGGCCTTATCTTTCCAAGCCTCAGGGTCCTGTCCTGTGAATGGGGCGAACAGTACCTTTGGCATAGTGTGCTGTTCCATTTCACGGAACATATTTTATGAAAGAAAAACTATGATTGCTACAATTTGGGTGCTGTGTGAGCATCTGATACCAGTGGTGCTGGGCTGAGGGCCCAGCCCTGCCAGCTCTTAGGGGACAGGTCTTTCCTCCTGACACACGGCACCAACTCTTTTCTGTGTGGATGCTGTCATCTTTAAATGATGGCTCTGCTTGGCTGACATCATCTCTGCTTCTGGTCTGTTGTTCCTGTGTGAGGCTGTGGTTTGGTCTGGGGTCAGCATGTTGACATGGTCCTGAGGCCCCCAGAGAAGGAGCTGACAGCCTCTTCTGATTTCCACAGAGCGCAGTAGCTCCCACCCTCCTGAGAAGGCTGTGATCCTGATGTAGCCCAATTAGACGTGTGGGATCAAAGAGCATCAGGCTGGGAGTCACGCCTGGCAGCCTGACAGTCTACCTGTGTGCCAGGCCACCTTCTCTGAGCCCCTCAGGGTTGGAGGCAAGAAAACAGGGCCTCAGTGACAGCTCTTCAGAGCCAAAGTAACAGAGCAGGGGCTGCTCTCATGAGCCCTGTTTCCACAATCCACACAGGCAATCTGAATCATGCCAGTTCTGATGCTCTTTAATAAACAGGTTAGGAAAGGGAGTGGTCTGGATGATTGCTTCCATTCAGTAGCCTATCTCATCTCTGTGGATGAGAGAGAGGGAGGGAGAAAGACAGAGACATGAAGAAGGTTGATTTGATTTGGACCTGACTGTGGTGGTCTTACATGAGATGGAGACACTTGGCCTGTGCACCCCCACCCCAGCCCAGTGCAGTTGAAATCATCTCCCAGTTTTAATCAAAGGTGTGATGCAATCACACATGTTTGTTGGGAAGGTCACTGTAGCAGATGCTGTTGGTGCCCTGCCCAAATCCCCTTTTCAGGCTGGTGCCCCCATCTCCCAGCTGCTGTGAGTGTTTGCTGCAAACAGCTCACTGCCGTTCCTTTTTCCAAAGAATTGTCCTTGGTCAAATTGAGCTGTTCTGCCTGAAAAACAAAGTCAATGGTTAACAGTCACAGGGAGACAATCTACCTTGCCTCAAGTGGGACCAGCTCTGGTATAATCAATCAGTGCCCCTGAACTCACCTGAAGGGTCAGACTTAGACCACATCCTTGCTTAGCTCCTTCCTCTGCTTCGTCCTGCTTCCCTCATCTGCCTTCTTTGAGAGCATTTCCCCAATAAATTACTTTAACAAGAAGCTCAGCCTAAGACAGTCATTAGGCACAGGAGGGAGAGGACCTGAAGGAGACGGGGTAGGAGGCTCTGCAATGGTCATGCATAAGCTGGTGAGATTGTGGCATGGAGAGGAGCAGGGAGATGAGAAAGGGAGACAGAGGTGCCAGAGACATAGGATGGGAGATCTGGCAGGACTCCACACCTGACTGGGCACAGGGTGAAGGAGAAGCCAGCATGACTGAGGCTTGAGGTCAGGTGAGTCAGGCACGTGTGGCGGTGCCTCTGGGCATATTTTGCATTCTTTTCCATCTCTGCAGATGGTGACCACCTCTAGCTCACTTGTCCCATCCTCCCGGGGCTGCCTCTGTAGCTGCTGCTCCTGTGGTTTCTCTTCCTCAACTTACTCTGGGCTGGCAGATGTGCTCTGCCCGGCAGTCTCTGTTCCTCACGTGGGCCGCATCTCTCCAACCAGATGGTGATCTCAGGGTACTCAAGTCCTTCTGTGGAGGACTCCATGTGTATTTTTCATGTGTAAAGGGAATTAAACGATGCTTGTTGCTAATTACTAGGTTGGCTCTAAAAGCTTCCTTGTAACACTGGTGAGCTGCCAAGTCCTCCTTGGTCGGGCTGAGGGCTTCACAGTTATATGACGGCATTACCTGTAGATCTTGTTTTTTGGGCTTAACTTATTTCTTTTTCTTATCAACTTTATTGAGAAATAATTTATGTAAGATAAGCCACATCCATATAAAGTGTACAATTCAATGAGTTTTATCAGTTTTTTACACTCATAAAGCCACGCCACAGTCCAGACGAAGCCCTTTCCATCAGCTTGCCTCAGCTCCACGCCCCCTACCCGGCCCCACGCATCACCGATCTGGTTTTTGTTTTTTTGTCAGTATAGTTTGAATTTTATAAAAAATCTAAAATAGGTTGTATTTTATAAAAATGGAACCATACAGTATGTGTTCTTTTGTGCCTGGCTTCTTTCACTCAACATAATGACTTTGAGATTCACCCACATTATTAAGCATATTAGTAGTTCATTCCTTTTTATTAAAAAAAATAAAAATTTTTATTTTGACATAATTGTAGACTTGTATGCACTTGTAAGAAATATTACAGAGCTTCTTTGTACACTGTACTCAGTTTCTACCCATGGTAATGTCTTGCAAAAATAGTACAGTACACTGGCACAGTCAGGACACTGAAATGCCAGTGGATCACCCCGAGGAAGGAAATGCTCTATGTTGTCCTTTTCCAGCCACACCCACTACCCCTGCCCGCTTTTTAATAGAGTCTTTTTAAGAGCAGTTTTAGGTTCCCTGCAAAACTGAGTAAAAGGTATAGAGATTTCCCATGTGCCCCCTGTACACACACATGCGTAGCCTCCCCCACTACAGTTATCCCCCACAGAGTGGGACATTTGTTACAGTTGGTGAACTACATTGACAGATGATCACCCAAAGCCCATAGTTTACATTAGGGCTCACTCTTGGTGCTGTGCATTCTACGGGTTTGGACAAATGTGTAATGACATGTATCTACCACTACAGTGTCATACAGAGTAGTTTCAGTGCTCTAAAAATTCTCTGTGCTTTGTCTGTTCATCTCTCCCACCCCCCGGCCACTGGCAACCACTGACCTTTCTACTGTCTCTGTAGATTCTTTTTTAAAAATGTTATATATTTGGAGTCATACACTTTGTAGCCTTTTCAGACTGGCTTCTTTCACTTAGTAATACACATTTAAGGTTCCTCCATGTCTTTTCATGGCTTGATAGCTCATTTTTTTTTAGTGCCAAGTACTATTCCATTGTCTGAAAGTATCACAGTTTATTTATCGACTCACCTACTGAAGGATATCTTGTTTACTTTCATATTTGAGCAATTATGAATGAAGCTGCTATAAACATCCATGTTTTTGTGTGGACATAACTTTGCGGTTCATTTGGGTAAATACCAAAGGGCTCAATTGCTGGATCACATGGTAAGAGTGTGTCTGCTTTTGTCAGAAACTGCCAAACTTGTCTTCCAGAGTGGCTTTACCATTTTGCAATAAATGAGAGTTCCCTTTGCTCCACATCCTCACCAGCATTTTGTGTTGTCAGTGTTCTGGATCTGGCCAGTCAAATAGGTGTGTAGAAGTATCTCACTGTTGTTTTAATTTGCATTTCCCTGATGACATATGATGTGAATCATCTTTTCACATGCTTATTTGCCATATCTTCTTTGGTGAGATGTTTGTTAAGGTCTCTGGCTCATACTTTAATTGGGCTGTGTGTATTCTTATTGTTGAGTTTTAAGAGTTATTTGTATATTTTGGATAACCGTTTGTTATCAGATATTTGTTTTGTAAATATTGTCTCCCAGTCTGTACGTTACATGTTCATTCTCTTGACAGTGTCTTTCACAGGGCAAACTTTTCCCCAGAAAAATTATATACTATTTTAAATTAATTAACATGTTCACACACTTCTAAAATCTTTCCTACATGTTTTGGTGGTATACTCTTTGATCACCTCTTTATATGGTAACAATTTTGTAAAAAAGCTTTTGGTAAAGATAACACATAATTCGATCTTTCCTCCGACATGTTGAGGATAGTTACTCACAGCTTAAAATGTTTATTCCAGCTTTATAACATGTTATTGTAGTATTATGTAAATGTTTAAGATTTCTGTTCAATTTGGAAAGACCACTTTCTAGTTTTTTTTGTAGATGAACTTTAAAACTTCAGAGCATTTCAAGTTTTTTTTTTATGACTAATCATAGCAGAGCAGACATTTTTAATTTTAAGGAAGTCTAGCTTATCAATTCTTTCTTTCATATATTGTGCCTTTGGTGTAATGTCTAAAAAGTCATTGCAAAGCCCATGGCCATCTAGATTTTCCCCTATGTTATTTTCTAGGAGTTTTATAGTTTTGTGGTTTTCATTTAGGTCTGAGATCTATTTTGAGTCAATTTTTGTGAAGGATGTAAAGCTTGTGTCTAGATTCATACTTCTTTTTATTTTGCATGTGGATTTTCAGTTGTTCCAGTACCATTTGTTGAAAAGATTATTTTTTTCTCCCTTGCATTTCCTTTGCTCCTTTGTCAGAGATCAGTTAGCTATATTTATGTGGGTCTATTTCTGGTCTCTCTATTCTGTTCCATTGATCTATTTGTCTATTTATTTTTATTTTTATTTTTTTGCCAATTCCACACTGTCTTGATTACTGTTGCTTTTATATGTCTTGAAGTCAGGTAGTGTCAGTCTTCCAACTTTGCTTTTCTTTTTCAACATTGTGTTGGCTATTCTGGTTCTTTGGCTTCTCCATATAAACTTTAGAATCAGTTTGTCAATATTTAAAAAATAACTTGCTATGATTTTGATTGAGATTGTGTTGAATCTATAGATGAAGTTGGGAAGAACAAACATCTTGACAATTGTTATGGATTAGATGTATCCCTCCCCCATTTCATATGTCGCAATCCTAACCTGCAATGTAATAGTATTAGGAGGTGGGGTTTTTGGGAGGTAATTAGATCATGAAGGTAGAGCCTTCAGAAGTGGAACTACTGCCCTCATAAGAAGAGACATGAAACCTTGCCTCCTCTTTCTACTCTTCACCATGTGAAGATATAACCGGAAAACAGCCACTTATGACCCAGAAAGTGGGCCTTCATCAGAAGCTGGATATGCTGGGCTTCCAGTCAAGATGGCAGAATAGACGGTTCCTAGTGCTGCTCTCTCCCACAAAACAACCAATTTGCAACTATTAAAAAGCAGCAACAGGAGGCGTGAGAGCCACGCCAGAATAGGCAGGAGCTGCATGCTGTGGGACCCCTTGCCCAGGTCAGTGCCCGCCACCCAGAGTGGCCTGAGAGCCCCTGGGTCCACACACTGAGTCAGCCACATTGGGACAGGTAGAGCCATGGGACCCCTTGCCCAGGCCAGTGCCCACCATCCAGAGAGGCCTGAGAGCTGCTGGGCTCACATGCCCCGAGTTAGTTGCACCAGAACAGGCAGGCACCACAGGACCCCCAGCCCAGGCCAGTCCCCACCACCCAGAGAGGCCTGAGAGCCACCACGTCCACATGTCCTGAGTTAGCTGCACTGGAGCAGACAGGTACTGTGAGACCCCCAGGCCAGGCTAGTCCCCATTGCCCAGAGAGGCCTGAGACTTGCTGGGCCCACATGCCCTAAGTCAGTCATGCCAGAATAGGCAGATGCTATAGGACCCCCACCCCAGGCCAGTGCCCGCCACCCAGAGAGGTCTGAGAGCTGCTGTGCCCACAAACCTCAAGTCAGCCATGCCAGACCAGGCAGGTGCCATGGGACCCGCAGCTCAGGCTAGTCTCTGTTGCCCAGAATTGACAGTCCCTTCAGGATCCAGGCCAGACATCAGGGTAGAATGAGTGGTCTGTGATAACCCCTGCCACAATGACTAAACACAAAAGGAAAGACACTAGAGATATGAAAAATCAAGAAAGTACACCACTAAAGGGTAATAATAACTCTCAAGCTCTAGATCCTGTAGAACAAGAAGCCCTTCAAATGACTGACAAGAAATTTTGAGTGATAATTCTGAGGAAACTAAATGAGATACAAGAAAACTCAGCTAGACAACATGATGAAATGAGGAAAACTATAAAGGACCTGAAAGAAGAAATGTGCAAAGAAATCAAGCCCTGAAAAAGAATGTAGCAGAGCTTGTGGAGCTGAAGAATTCATTCAAAGAAATAAAAAACACAACCGAGAGTCTAACCAGCAGACTAGAACAAGCAGAAGACAGAATTTCTGACCTTGAAGATGGGCTGTTTGAAATAACACAGGCAGACAAAAAAAAAAAAAAAAGAAGAAAAAATAATTAAAAACCTTGAGGAAAATCTAAGAGAGATAACAAACAACCTTAAGCACTCAAATATTTGAATCATGTATATTCCAGAAGGGGAAGAAAAAGGAGATTGCATTGAAAACATATTCAACAAAATAGTGGCAGAAAACTTCCCAGGTATAGGGATAGACACAGATCTTCAGATTCAGGAAGCTCAAAGATCCCCAAACATATTCAACCCAAAAAGGTCCTCTCCAAGACATTTTATAGTCAAATTGGCAAGATGCAAAGACAAAGAGAGAATCTTTAAAGCTGCAAAAGAGAAGCATCAAGTCACCTATAAGGGAGCCCCAATCAGACTAACATCAGACTTTTCATCACAAACCCTAAAAGCCAGAAAGGAATGGGAGGATATATTCGAAATACTAAAAGACAGAGATTGCCAGCCAGGAATACTTTACCCAGCAAGGCTATCCTTCCAAAAGGAAGAGCAAATAGTATATTTCTCAGACAAACAAAAACTGCAGGAATTCACTACCACACAACCAGCCTTACAAGAAATTCTCAAGGGAGTACTGGGTTTGGTACCTGAAAAATAACCACCACTGCCATAAAAACTCAAGAATAACCAAAACCCACTAGTAAAATAAAAATGCTAACAATGAACAGAAAAAAAGAAAAGGAAAAGTTTGTTACTACCCCAAGTAACCAACAAATACAGAAGAGAAACAGAAAATCAGAAAGAAAGAAACAAAAGACACTTAAGACATCCAAACAAAAAAATCAATAAAATGCTAGGAGTAAATCAACACTTTTCAATAACAACTCTTAATGTAAAAGGATTAAATTCCCCACTCAAAAGACACAGACTGACTGACTGGATTAAAAAGGCAGACCCAGCTATATGTTGCCTTCAAGAGATTCACCTCACCTGTACAGACACACATAGACTAAGAGTGAAAGGATGGAAAAAGATTTACCATGCAAACAGAAAAGAAAAATGAGCTGGAGTAGCTATTCTTATATCTGATAAAATAGACTTTAAAACAAAAACTATAAAAAGAGATAAAGAGTGCCACTATATAATGATAAAACGATTTATCCATCAAGAAGACATAGCAATCATAATTATATATGCACCCAATGTTGGAGCAGCCAGATTTATAAAGTAAACACTATTAGACCTAAAGAATGAGATAGACACTAATACCATAATAGCAAGGGACCTGAACACTCCACTATCAATATTGGACAGATCATCTAAGCAAAGGATTAATAGAGAAGCACAAGATCTAAACAACACTTTAGACCAATTGGACTTGGCATATATCTACAGAATATTCCATCTGGCAACCTCAGAATATTCATTCTTCTCATCAGCACATTGATCATTCTCCAGGATAGATCACATGTTAGGTCACAAATCAAGTCTCAACAAATTCAAAAAAATTGGAATTATCCCATGTATTTTTTCAGTTCACAATGGATTAAAATTAGAAGTCAATAACAGACAAAATTCTGGAAACTATACTAACACATGGAAATTAAACAGTATTCTACTTAATGACATATGGGTCCAAGAAGAAATTAAACAGGAAATTAAAAAATTTATTGAAACTAATGAAAGCAATGATACATCATACCAAAACCAGTGGGATACTGCAAAAGCAGTACTAAGGGGGAAATTTATCACATTAAATGCTTACTTCAGAAGAATGAAAAGATGGCAAGTAAACAACTTAATACTTCACCTTAAAGAACTAGAAAAACAAGAATGATCCAAAGCAAAAGTTAGCAGATGGAAAGAAATAATTAAGATCAGAGCAGAACTTAATGAAATAGAAACCTCCAAAAAACAATACAAAAGATCAACGAATCAAAAAGTTGGTTTTTTGAAAAGATAAATAAAATTGACAAGCCATTAGCAAGGCTAACCAAAAAAAGAAGAGAGAAGACCCAAATAACAAAAATTAGAAATGAAAAAGTTGATATTACAACTGATACCTCAGAAATACAAGAAATCATTAGTTACTACTATAAACAACTATATGCCAACAAAGTTGAAAATCTGGAGGAAGTGGATAAATTTCTGGGCACACACAAACTACCAAAACTGGGCAAAGAACATGTAGAAAATCTGAACAGACCAATAACAATAAAAGAGATTGAAGCTGTTATCAGAAGGCTCCCAACAAAGAAAAGCCCAGGACCAGAAGGGTTCACTGCAGAATTCTACCAAACCTTCAAGGAGGAATTCATACCAGTTCTTTACAAACTATTCAAAAAGCTTAAAACAGAGGCAATTCTCCCAAACTCATTCTATGAAGCAAACATCACCCTGATACCAAAACCAGACAAAGATACAACAAAAAAAGAAAACTACAGGCCAATATCCTCGATGAATATAGATGCAAAAATCCTCAATAGAATACTAGTTAACAGAATACAGCAACACATATGCAAAATTATACATCATGATCAAATGGGATTCATCCCAGGGATGCAAGGTTGGTTCAACATATGCAAATCAATAAATGTGATACACCACATCAATAAAATCAAACACAAAGACCATATGATCATCTCTATAGACACTGAAAAAGGATTTGACAAAATTCAACATTTGTTCCTGATAAAGTTAGGTATAGGTGGAAAGTATCTCAACATAATTAAAGCCAAATATGATAAGCTCACTGCCAATATCATCCTGAATGGGGAAAGCTGAAAGCTTTCCTGTTAAGAACAGGAACTAGACAAGGATGCCCACTCTCACCACTCCTATTCAACATAGTGTTAGAAGTGCTAGCCAGAGCTGTCAGAGAAGAGAAAGAAATAAAGCGTATTGGGATTGGAAAGATGAAGTCAAACTGTCCCTGTTTGCAGATGACATGATCCTATATATCAAACAGCCTAAAGCCTCTACAAAAAAACTGTTAGAGTTGATAAATGATTTCAGCAAAGTTGCAGGATACAAAACCAACATGCAAAAATCAGTAGCATTTCTAGTCTCCAGCAGTGAACATGCAGAAAAAGAAATAAAAAAAAAAAAAAAACTAGCCCATTTACAATAGCCAACAAAAAATAAAATACTTAGGAATAAAATTAACCAAGGATGTGAAAAATCTCTACAATTAGAACTACAAACCACCGTTGAGAGAAATTAAGAAGACACAAGAAGATGAAAAGATATCCCATGGTCTTGGATTGGAAGAATCAACATTGTGAAAATGTCCATACCACCCAAAGTGATATACAAATTTAATGCAATCCCCATCAAAATTCCAATGACATTTCTCTCAGAAATGGAAAAACCTATCCTAACATTTATATGGAATAACAAAAGACCATGCATAGCCAAATCAATTCTGAGGAAAAAAAAAAAATGAAGCTGGAGGTATAGCACTATCTGACTTTAAACTATACTACAGAGCTATAATAACCAAAACAGCATGATACTGGCATAAAAACAGACACACAGATCAATGGAATAGAAGAGAGAATCCAGAAATCAACCCATACACCTACAGCCATCTGATCTTTGACAAAGGCACCAACTCTATACACTGGGGAAGAGACTGCCTCTTCAGGAAATGGTGCTTTTATAACTGGATATCCATATGCAAGAGAATGAAATTAAACCCATAACTCCCACCATATGCCAAAAATCAATTCAAAATAGATTAAAGAATTAAATAAACACCCTGAAACAATAAAACTTCTTAAATAACACAGGGGAAACACTACAGGAAGTAGGACTGGGCACAGACTTCATGAATATGATCCCCAAAGCATGGTCAATCAAAGGAAAAATAACTTAATGGGCTTATATCAAACTGAAAATCTTCTTCACAGCAAAAGAAATAATTAACAGAGTTAAAAGACAACCAACAGAGTGGGAGAAAATGTTTGCAAAATATACATCTGACAAAGGATTAATTTCCAGAATATATAAAGAGCTGAAACAACTTTACAGCAAAAACAAGTAACCCAACTAAAAAATGGGCAAAGGAGCTAAATAAGCATTTCTTAAAGGAAGATATACGAATGACCAAAAGACACATGAAGAAGTGCTCAATGTCACTCAGCATTTGGAAAATGCAAAAGAGCTGAAACAACTTTACAGCAAAAACAAGTAACCCAACTAAAAAATGGGCAAAGGAGCTAAATAAGCATTTCTTAAAGGAAGATATACGAATGACCAAAAGACACATGAAGAAGTGCTCAATGTCACTCAGCATTTGGAAAATGCAAACCAAAACCACACTGAGATATTATCTCACTCCAGTTAGGATGGCTAATATCCAAAAAACTGTGAATGATAAATGCTGTGTCTTTTTTTTCTTTGCTAGTTTTGCTAGAGGCTTGTACATTTTACTAATCTTTTAAAAATATTGCTCTGTCTTACTGATTTTTCTATTAAGCTTCTATTTTCAATTTCATTGTTTTCTGCTCTTTTTTATTACCTTCTTTCTGCTTATTACTTCCTCTCTAGGTTCTTGAGGTGGGGGCTTAGACTGATTTGAGATTTTTTCTCTTTTAGTGCTATAAAATTTCCTTTCAGCACTGCTTTTACTGTGTCCCAGAAATTTTGAATTCTTTTATTTTTGTTTTTATTCAGCTTAGTGTATTTTTTTCCCCCTTGGGGCTTCTGCCTTGGCCCGTGAATTATTTAGGAATATGTTGTTTACATTTGGATGTTTGGAAATTTTTCTATTTTTCTATTATTGATTTCTAGTTTTATTCTGCTCTGATCACAAAATATATTCTGTATAATTTCAGTTTTTTAAAAAAGTTGCTGAGTTTATGATCCAGGAAGTGATCTTTCTTGTTATATGTTCCACTGGCAGTTGAGAAGAATGTGTATTTTGCTATTGTTGTGCAGAGTGTTCAATAAATGTTGATTAGATTCTGTTGTGGATGGTGTTATTGACTTTCATATTGTTGTTGATTTTCTATCTAATTATTGAGTCAATTGTTGAGAGAGGGGTGTTGAAGTCTCCCACTAAAATTGTGGGTTTGTCTATTTTTCTTTCAGTTCTTTTAGTTTTTGCTTCACATATTTTACAACTCTGTTGTTTGGTGCCTATACATATAGGATTAGTACGTCTTTTTGGTAGATTGACTCTTTTCATCATTATATAATGTTTCTCTTTGCCTTTGTTTGTTTTATTTACTTTGAAGTATAATAGTTAATCTGCTTTCTTTTTATTAATGTTTACATGATATCTATTTATCTACCTATCTTCTTTTCCTATCAACCTGCCTATTTTGCTATACTTGAAGTGAATTTTGAGTAAACAGCATGTGACGAGGTCATGTTTTTTAATCTATGTTGCCAATATGTCTTCAAATTAATGTATTTAGGACATTTAATTTAATGGAATTATTAATATGTTATGCCTCAAGTCTGCCATTTAATTTTTTCTTTTTTCTCTGATTTTTCTTTAGTTTATTTGTTTTCTTTTCCTGCCTTATTGTGGGTTTCTTAAACTTTCTATAGAATGTCATTTTGTTTTATCTATACTATTTTTGAGTATATCTCTTTGTACAGTTTTTTAAGTGGCTGCTCTAGGTATTACATTATATACACATAACACAGTCTACTGCTGTCATTTTACCAATTCAAGTGAAGAACACAAGCCTTACCCCCTTTATGCCACTTTACCTTCTCCCATTATAATAGAGTTATCTTAAATATTTTATCTACATATATTTAGAACTACATCAGAGAGTATTATGATTTTTTTCTTCAACCCTCAAATATAATTTGAAAAACTCAAGAGGAGAAGGAAAGTATTATATTTTCCCCTATATTTTCTTACTGTATTCTTTCTTCCTGTCTGATGTTACAAAGTTACTTCTTTTATCATTTCTTTACTATTTGGAGATCTTCCCTTAGGCATTCTATTTGGGTAGGTCTGCTGAAAACAGATTCTTTCAGTTTTCCTCCATCTGTGAATGTCTTGATTTCCCCTTCATTCATGAGGAATATTTTCATCAGATATTGAATTCTGGGCTGACTACTTTTCTTTCAGGACTTGAAAAATGTTGTGTTACATCCTTCTGGCCGCCACAGTTTCTGGGTTGAAATCCACTTTCATTTGAACAGTTTTTCATCTACAGATCAAATGTCATTTCTCCTTTGCTGGTTTTGAGACTTTGTCTTTAGTTTTCTGAAGTTTGAGTATGATGTGTATTGGTGTCAATTTCTTTGGATTTATCCTCTCTGAGGCTTGCCCAGCTCTTAAATCTGTAGGCATGTGTCTCTTGCCAAGTTTAGAGAGTTTTCATTCACTATTTCTTTGAGTATTTTTTCAGCCCATCCCAATTTCTTTTCTCCTTCTAGTACTTTAATGACATGAATGTTAGATCTTTTGTTACAGTCTGGTAGGTTTCTGAGGCATTGTTCATTTTTTTCATTCTATTTTCTCTCTGTAGTTCTATATTTTATCTTCTATTGTACTATCTTCCAGTTCACTGATGTACCCTCCATACTGCTGTTGAGACCATTCATTGAGGTTTTTAATTTCAGTTATTGTATTTTTCAGTTCTAAAATTTTTATTTGGTTCTTTTTAATATCTGATTTCTTAACTGAGATTTTCTATTTTTTAATTTGTTTATGTTTGTAATTGTTTATTGAAGCATTTTTATGATAGCTTCTTTAAAAATCTTTGTGAGATAATTTTGACATTTCTGACATTTTAGTGCTGGCATCTACTGATTCTTTTTATTTTTTCCATTGAGTTTAAGATCTTCCTGGTTCTTCGTATGATAAGTATTTTTTTTTTTTTTAATTTGAAACCTGGGCATTTTGGTTATGACAGTCTGGATCTTATTTAAACCTACTGTTTTAAAGGCTTCCCCTGACACCGCTCTGGCAGAGGAAAAACAGCTTGCCACTTCATTATTGCCAGGTTGGGATAGAAGTCCAGGTTTCTCACCTGGCCTTTATTGATAGTGGGAGTCTTCTTTACTATTGGGCGTGTGAAGGAGGTCTGATTCTTCATTGATTCCACTGGTACCTCCCTGATTGAGATGTGTGGCAATGACTCATTCCCACTCCATATATGGCCTCCACCAACATTGTGGGGCATGAGGGTGGCCTGAGAGATTCAGGGGCTGGTCAAGGAAAAAGATATGACTATGTGGTGGCACTAGCACACATAAGCCTTATGTGGATGATGTTTTGGCAGTTTTGCACGCAGGGGAAGTTCTTCACTGTGTAAGGCAATATAGAGGCTATGTTGCAGGGGGTTCACTCCTCATAAGAGAGGGGAGGCAAGGGAACTTCTGGGGAGGGACAGATTAGAGAGGGGACTTACATGTCCAGGTGATGCTGCTCAGCAGCCTGGTGGGGAAGCTCTGGGTCAGAGAGCTGCAAAGAGCAGCACTGACTTGGGGTCTTCATCATTGCTGGGTTTATCACATTTACAGCTAATAGATGTTGGGTGCAGTTTTGTGGGATATGAAAATTAGGCTGTAAATAGTTAAAAACCTGCTTATTTTTGTTTGCTGAATCTTTCCTTTGTCATCTTCATTCTGCTATTGAATCCATTCAGTGAATTTTTTACTTCACGTTATATTCTCTTCTTGAGTTATAAAATTTCTACTTTAAAAAGGTTTTTATTTCTCTGCTGAGACTGTCTACCTTTCCACTCACTTCAAGAGTGCTTACCTTTACCTCATGGAGCATATTTGTAACAGTTCTTTAAAGTACTTGACTGATGATTCCAACATCTGGATCTGATGTTGAACATCTGTCATGTTGAATGCATTTTCCCTTGAGAATTGGTCACATTGTCCTGACCTTTAAATACTGAGTACAGTTTTTATTGTATTTTAGACATTTTGTACATTATGTTATAAATTTTGGGTACTATTAAATTCTCTGGAGAATGTTTATTTTATTGTTTCATTAGGTGATCAATCTAATTAGGTTCAAAGTGGAGGTTTTCACTTGCCATTTGCAGGCAGTGGTTCCAATATTAATTTAGTTTTCAAAGCCTTTATTATACTGTTTAGGGTTTGTTCCATGCATGTGCCACTCTGAGACATGGGCAATGGACAATATTGTAGTTCAGATTTCTAAGTCTTTGCTGTGGTGCATTGGATTGATCTTGTGCATGCAACACCTTATGGGTAATCCTAGAACTTGTAGCAGAATTAGGGGATCCCTTTCTCCAGATCTCTCCTAAGAATTCCTCTATATTCTTTAGCTCCCAGGGGCTCCTTTTTCAGGTCCTCTGCCCTGATTTTCTGTCAGTATTTTAAGATCCCTGTCTACTTCATAGTTCGGCAAAGGAACCACCCTTACACCAAAGTCAGATGATAAAAGAGAAAAAAGTAGAAAACTCACTCCTTGAATCACTCTTTTAAGTGTGCCTCACTTTCCTAATCTATCTACTCTTGTTAATTTTTGAGTCTGCAAGTAGTTGCATTTTGTTTTTTGTCTGAGTTTTTAATTGTAACCAGTGGGAGAGAGGGTCAGGTGGGCTTACATCATTTTGGCTAGCACTAGAATTTCCAGACATGATGTTTTTAGAGAAGTTGCTGGGCATTGGAGTGTGCCGTCTGGGAGTAGCTTTATTCATGTTTTGCACTAGTGAACATGCCAGTGAATGGGACCTTGAGTAGAATGTGCCATGGAGAAAGGGAGGGTCCAGGTTTCTGCAAAAAAAGGCTAGAAGTGACTTCCATTATTTTCTAGGGACAAATTTCTAATTGTTTTCAGAATGTACCATTGAATGCTATTTGCTGGTAGAGGCTTTGAAAACGTGAGCCTTTTGCCTAGAACATGATGTCTGCTGAGGTGTAAATAGCAGTTGGTGCCTACGGTAGCCAAGGGCTATTGTTAGAATTATACGGGCTCTTTAGTTGAGTCACTCAATGGGGCCCGAAACCCCTGGTATGGCCAAATTATAATTTTTCTTTCTTTAAAAAAAAATAGCACTTAAGACCCCTTGCTATGATTTGAATGTGTCCCCCGAATTTCACGTGTTAGGAACTTAATCCCCAAATTCATATGTTAATTGGAGGTGGGGACTTTGGGAGGTGATTAGGATTAGATAAGGTCGTCAGGGTGGGGCCTCCATATTGAGGCTGGTGTCTTTATAGGAAGAGGAAGAGAGACCTGAGCTGACATGCATGCTCTTGTCCTCTTGCCATGTGATAGCCTCTGCCATATGATGATGCAGCAAGAAGGCCCCTGTCAGGTGCTGGCACCTTGATATTGGACTTCCCAGCCTCCAGAACAGTGAGAAATAGATTTCTTTTTCTTATGAATTATCCAGTCTGTGGTATTCTGTTAAAGTAACAAAAAACAGACTAAGACACCCCTGTTCTTAAGTAAGGTAGGCCAAAATCATTGCAGCCAAGCTTGGAAATTTTGCTACACAGCCACCTGGGGGAGGGAAGACATCATTCTCCTCCTGTATGAAGCCCCTTTGTTTAGAATCCTCTTTATTTAATCTTTTGATATCTATGTAGTTTATATCAAAAAGAATTTATATTTGGCTTTTACTGCAGACTTACAGTTTTTGCTCTACAGAAAGTAATGTATAAATTAAAGATTAATTTGTTCCTTTGACTCCAAAATAAGGTAAAAAGAAGTTGCAATTGATGTCTGCTTTGAACCACAATTTTTGTCCAGCAAAAGTAATATAAACCATCATGACATTCAAGTTCCTCCTTTTCCTGGGACAGTTTACTTGGGCCTGCACGGATTTATCCATAAGTTGCAGGTAACCCTTTTGTCACTGGATTCAGTCACTGAGGGAGAAATGTCAGATCTAGGGTCAAGGATTTTTAGATCATGGATTATTCTGCTATTTAGGGAAATGTTTGGGCAGAATGCAGGTTATAGTAATATATTGCTTGGATTTGCATTTGACAGAATTAAAAGGCATGTGAAACTCTGGCTAGTTGCTGTCACCTAGGGTTTTGAAAACTTTCATTATATCCTAATTAAAAATAATTGAAGTACCATTTAATGCAGGGTGAGGGGCAGCCCTCGGGGTTGGTGGACCCTAAAGCATTAGTCATTTCTAATCCTTGCAAATGCTTCATTCCCTCCCTGGAGTCCCTCCTGAGGCATGACTTTCTTGTGGTAATCCTTCTCCCTAAGACCTTAAATTTAAAGAAGAGCCATAGTGAGTGTTTGGAGGGGGAAGTTTGAGGAAAGCTGCATTCATGCTTTTCTTTTATGACTGAGCAGCTTTTTAATCAGGGTCCCCAGACAGCATGGCTCAAGCCACTTGGCACAATTTCACCTATAGATTAAATCTCTTCTCATCCCCAAGGGGCAGAGTGCCAACCAGGGGGCCTGTACTGGGAGGGGCGTCTTGTAGTGGTCAGGTGTAGAAAGAACCAGAGACCAGAGCCTGATCTCACAGTCAAAATCAACACCAAGACCATGACACAGGGAGAGGGGTATGAAAGGAGGCTGAAGAGACAGGCAAGAGTCAGGCTGAGCGTGGAAGAAATGGCAGTGGTTCAGGAAGAAAGTGGGTGATCCAGGGTGGTTTCTGGCACTGTGCACTTAAAGTTTACATTTATTGGTTAGGGTGGAGTGGGATGGGGTGGGGGTTGGGGACTGATGTAGACAGACCTGTTAAGTGGCCCTAAAGGTACAGGATCCAGTCAGCCACTATTGGAGAGGTCTCTTTGGTACTTATTTCCCTTTCTTTTGTCACAGCTGTGCCTATAGAATCATTTGAAATAAACACTTTTCAGTTTGTTAATTTTCCCTTTTTATAGTTGGAAGAATTATTTTAAAATATTTTATTATAAAATCAAATGTGTGGAATGGTAAAAACAAAACAAAACAAAACAAAATCCCCCCAAACTTGGAAAGCACAAAAAGGAATTGAGAAGAAAATAAAAATGTACCAGACATAAGTACTGTTGGTGTTTTGGTGAATTTCCTTCCTGGTATTTTGGTAAATTTCTTTCCAGTCTTTCTTTTCTAAACTTAGCAGCATCCCCTCCGCCCCCAACCCCAGATATTGTTTAGATTCATTTATTCTAAAAATATGTAATGAGTCCCTAGTGTGTGCCTGACACTGTTCTAAGCACTATTACATATGGCAGGGACAAAGCTGACAAAATATTTGTCCTCTCTTGCTGACATACTGATTAGTTTGAGGGGACAAACATGAGCAAAGTAAGTAAAATACGTGAAACGTTAGTGTATGAGCCTGTTTTCTGTTGCTTATAACAGCATACCTGAAATGGGGTAATTATAAGAAAATGAAATTTATTTCATACAGTTTTGGAGGCTGTGAAGTCCACAGTTCAGGGGGTGCATCGGGGAGGGCCTTCTGCTTGGTGGAGACTCCCTGCAGAGTCCCATGGCAGTGCAGGGTATCACATGGCAAGAATGGCGTGAGCGAGAGAGTTAGCGTGCTCACTTGCTGTCCTTATTATTTTTTTTTTTTTTCCGTGTCCGGCAACGGATCGCAACCTCAGTGTTGCCCCCATACCGGACCGGGGACCGGCAACGGGATTGCAACCCTCGATGTTGCTCCCACACCTCGCTCAGCCAGTGAGCAGGAACCGGTCTGTATGTGGGATCCGAACCCTCGGCGGGAGCGCCGCCGCGCTTCCCAAACGGCGCACTGTAGCAGTGCGCCACCGGGCCAGCCCTTGCTGTCCTTATAAAGCCATCAAAGTCACTCCCTGATAACCCATCAGACTGTTAACTCATTACTCCACGAATGGATGAATCCATTTACCAAGGCATGGTCCTCACAATCCAATCACCTTTGAAAGCACCACCTTTCAAATACCATAATTGGATTTCCCACCCTCTTACTACTGTTAAGGGGGGCTTCAGTGAGTTTGGGGGACATTCAACCCACAGTGGTTAGATGTGGGTGCTAGGGAAACAATAAGGCACAAAAAGGGCAGGGACTTGTGAGGTAGGAAAGACTTGCAATTTTAAAAAGTGTCATCAGGGCAGGTCTTACTAAGAAGGAGACATTTGAATGGAAACCTTAGGTTGCAAGTCTGGAGGAACAGGGAAAAGCAATGCAAAGGCCCTGAGGTGGGAGCACAGCTAAGGTGGGGAAGAAGTGCGAGGAGCCAGTGTTCCTGGTGCGGAGGGAGTGGCAGGAGAGAGGCCAGGGCGAAGTAGCCCACTGAAGTGACTTTGGCTTTTACTCTGGGCATGATGGGAAGTCCATGCAGTGTCTGGACAGCAGAGGGAAACCATCAGACTTATGTTTACTGGAACTGCTCTGGCTCACAGGGTGTTTGGTGCCATGGAGGAAGCAGGCAGACTGGAGAGGAGGCCATTGTGATAAACCAGGGGAGAAGATGGTAGCTTAGTCCAGGTGATAGCACTGAGGTGGGGAGATGGGTTCGATTTGAAGGTAGAAGTGACAGGGATTGCTGGTGAACTACATTATGGGATGTGACAGAAAGAGGAGTTTAGGGTGACTGAGCAATTTGGAGGTATGGAGTTACCATGAACTGTTGGGAAAGACTTTGGTAGGAGCATGTTTTTTGGGGAAGACTAGGAGTTTGATTTTGGACCTGTTAATTTTGATATGCCCATCAGGCTTCCAAGTGGAGATGCTGAGCAGGAAGTTAGACACGTGAGTCTGGAGTATAGCGCAAGGTCAAGGGTGGACATATGATTTTGGAAATCATCATCAGCTTGTAGATGGTATGAAAAGCCATAGATCAGATGAGATCATCAAGGGTTTCAGTGTCCTTGAAAAGGTCTACGCACTGAACCGCAGGTAGTCCAAAGTTAAGAGGTCAGCAACGGAGGTCATGAGGTAGGAGGATACGAGGACACAAGTGAAGGAGTGTTGAAGGAGGAGGGACAGCAGAGTGATCAACCGTTTAGAGGCTGCAGTTAGGCCATGCAGCCTTGGGGTTGAGTGTGTGGGGAGGACTGTGCTTGTGTGAGAATTTTTTTTTTTGGAGTGGTGGTTTATGGAAAATATTTGTGTAATCTTTGAAGGACTGTTAGATGGAGAAAGGGGAAGAACGTTTCAAGAAGGAATGATTTGGACAAAATCAAGAAAACTGAAAGTGAATGTTTTTAGTGCAGTGCCCACTAATTCTGGGTGTGGTTGGGGAGATGCTGGGAGATGAGGCTGGAAACGCCCTGAAGAGCCTTGAAGGCCTGCTAAGGAAAAGGGAGGAAAGATTGGAACGACCATTTGTCAAGACTGACAACAGTTAATGAAATTATTCCAGTTAATTTTCATGACAAAATAACTAGATCAGCATTATTGTTCCCATTTTACAGATGTGGACGGTGAAACTCTGGTGAAGTAACTTGCCTTACACCCCACAACTTATAAGTGGTGGAGCCAAATTCCAACTCAGACCCATCTTGTTCAAGGCCTTTGCTGTTTTTAAGTCACCATGCTGCCTTCCTCAGAGGTGTGAATGAGGGTGTTTGAGCCTGACAGTGACACATTCACATCAATGTTTGGGGTAGGTACCTGGCAGCAGTGTGGGGTATAGGTTTGGGGCAGGCATGGTCTCTGAAATCGTCTCAGATGGGTGAACACTTACATTGCCCACACATGCTTTTGATTTGTTGACCTTGTATTTTCAACCAGGTAAGCTGGCCAGGTGAGCCACACCAACCAGAGCAGGGAGCACATGCTGGGGTGTTGATTGGAGAAAACGTCAGATACATCTGCCCGCTGTAGATGTACCCTGTTAGTGGTACAACATTATTCTGTCAACGTATGTGGCATGTACCATCATGTAGAGCATCTGATACCATTTAGACAAAAGACCTGGAAAGTGAAGCCCAGAGCAATCCAATTAAGGAAGAAGTTCTGCTTCTCATGCAAGTCTAAGGAGACCCATTTTCAAGTCAATGTCATTATAGTCACTCAGTGGGGGAGCATAATTCTCTCAGCGACTTCTGCACTAAGACCTTATTATGAAGATGGGTGTAAAGAAATATCCATGAGACGTGCATATCACATGATAATGAGAACCCCAAACCATGACATGTCCAGCGAACTGTTTAATTGGAAAGGATTTTATCAGAGACGGCGGCCGCCCTCCTGGCTCTCCAGCTATGATGGGAAGTTATGGAATGTTGATCATCATCAACGCTGCCCACAACCCAATGGCAGAATAAAATCATATAAATGCAAATTGTGTTGTAATTAAAGAGGAAAGAAGCGAGAAGCAAAAACATTTAGTTGAGCACAGCCTTCAGAGTCTTCCACCGCCTTTGAGAGTCCAGCAGGCTCTTAGGGTTTGCTTTGAAATCATCCTCTTACGCTGTTGATGGGATAGGAGGTTAATGAGGAGGAGCTGCAGGTACGGTTTTGAGGGAGCTGAAACAATGTCACTTCACAGACAGTTGCTCGGGGAGTGTCACCTTGGTGGGAGTCTGACCTATTCAAGGGGAAGGGCAGGCTCCCCACTGTCTACTGTGTCTCCCCACCTCTGTGGGTTATCATCTTTCAGGGGCCCAGTACTGGGGTATGGTGGGAAAGGTAGAAAGAACAGGGATAATCTTCATATGGGGGCAATGCTAAGACTGTTTTCATTGGCTATAATCACAGCTATTTTTTGAATCATTCTAAAATTCAATTCCAAAGTAAAATAAAATAAAATAATATATACATAAAGTGAAAACTCATCTTTTCTACCTTTAGTCCCTGCCCAGTCCCCTATCCCCCAACCCAAACCAGAGGAACCACTGTTATTAGTATTCTTGGTGTCTTTTCAGAGTGTCTTGGTGCTTATACAAGAAAATATTAATATATACTCAATTTTTTTTCTATTTTTATGTAGAAGGTAACATGCTACATTTGAAACTTACTTTTTTCACCCAATATATCATGGAGCTCTTTCCATTCCAGTACAGAGAATATCCTTATCCTTTTCTACACCTGCTTTGTATTTCACGGATATACCTTAATTTACCAATGCCCTGTTCATGGACATTTAGTTTATTTCCAATATTTTGCTACTACAAATGAATGCCGTTGATTGGCATATCTGCTTTCCCCACTGGGTCCTGAGCTCCATGGGGGTTGTCCCATGCCTTATTCCTTTGGTATTCACAATGTGTAACACAGTCTCTAATGAACAGTAGGTGCTCAGTAAGAGTGAATGGAATTCAGTTAGGTTGAACTCAGTGGATCCTGTACAGGCGGTCGTGATGAACACAGCTCTCTGCCTGCCCGTAGGCCGAGGGGAGGGCTGCCCATCTGGGGAAGTTTCAGCAGGCCGAGTAACACCTTCATTCCCTCCCCCACCCAGCTCCAAATCTTTTCAGACTTCCTGATCTTACCCGAAATCCCTCTATTCCTTTCAACCCTTAGCTTCCTGCTCTCAGTCTTGTTAAATAGCAAATGCTCCACCCTCCTGTTTGCATCATCCACCTCTCGGAGGGGTTCTTCGGACCTCCCCTCTCCAGCCACATCACACATTCTGACCATTTTAGTAACTATAAGACACAAGTCTTAGGAGTGGGAGGGACAGACGCCTTCAACCTGCAGTGCCACACCGTAACTGGCTCTTATTCATGCGGCTAGATGGCCACTTCCTGGGCTGGTCCAGAGCTCCAGAGTAGAGACTCATGCCCAGACGGCCTGGCCTCAACTCCCAGCTCTGTCACTTGGTAGTGTGTGACACAAGGCAAATCAGTTAATCTTGGTGTCTCCATTTCTTTATCTGTAAAACAGAGGTACTTACACTTACACCTAGTGTCAGTCCTTCTGGGCTCCTATAACAAAATAACATAGACTGGGTGGCTTAAGCAACAGAAATGTATTTCTCACAGTTCTGGAGGCTGAGAAGTCCAAGATCAAGGCAGATTCAGTGCCCGGCGAGGGCCTGTCTTTTTGCTGCAACCTTACTTGGTGGAAGGAACAAGGCAACTCTGTGGGACCTCTTTTATAATGGCACTAGTCCTATCCATGAGGGCTCTGCACTCATGATCATGTCACCTCCCAAAGGCCCTACCTCCTAATACAATCACCTTGGGATTTAGGATTCCCATATATGAACTTCAGAGGGACACATGCATTCAGAACATAGCACCTTACCTCATAGCATTGTTGAGAGAATCAATGAATTAACACATGTGGAGAACTTAGAACAGTAGCTGGCATGCAGTCGGTGCTGTGGAAGGCTTTGCTGTTATAGTTATTGGTCTGAGGGCAGGCAGCAGAGGGGTACCTGTGGTCTGCTAATGTCTGCTCTGACTCTCTGCCAGCACACCTGGCAACCATCTCACAGCAGGGAGGGGTTGTCTCTCTCCTTACTGCTCTCCAGGGGCAGAAATTTTGGATCACTGGTGATTTCCAATGGAAATTCTTCTGCCTCATTTGAGGAGCTTTAGTTAATGACATCTAATCAAAACTCTCTTACCACATTTGGAACACTGGGTAGAAAAAGTTTTTTTCTTCCTCTTATGTGATAAAAACGCTAAAACACAAGCAAGCATACCTTCTAGACAAAGAAGTGTTGCTTGAATGGACATGGTGACACTAAACACCCCTTTTCTATGTTGCATTTGCTTTGTTTATCACCTGGGAATGAACACGTAGACCCTTGATGAGTATTGCTTAAGAGCAATGAAAAGTAGTCACAGCCTGCTAATCCCATCAGGTTTCTAAGCTGAAAGGAAAACCTATGCCATGGTGATAGCACAGGGTCCCATAGGACCATTTGATTGAGGGTTTCCCATACTAGTGGTTTTCTCAGTCAGGAAAGGGAGCGAGAGACAGGGTCTGGCAGGGGTAATGAATTTTGCTGAGGGTGAAGCTGATGGAGAGAGAAAAAAAAGCTGTAAGAGATGCAGACTTTGTCCCCATGACGCTTCTGGTGTTTACAGAGTGTGAAATGGCAGCGAGAGATAGGCACAGGCCAAGTGAAACCGAGGTCAGTGGCCCTGTAGATTTGGCTCCCTGTGATTCTGCCAGGTTTTGGCTACTTATACATGATTCCCTGAACATAGGGTCCCTGAGCATAGAAGCATATTTCTTTGCCTCTTTACCTTTGTCTGTGCTGTATGGCTTGGAATACTTTTGCCTCCTTTGTGGCTAACTTCTGTATTTCTTTGAGACTTGGCTCAGGCACCATTTATTCTGGGAATCCCTCCCTGACCTCCCCCCATCTCTGCCCCAAGTAAGCTGAGTGTTCCTCCTCTGTGTTCCTAGAATGCCCCATGCATACGTCTGTAAATGAAATTAAAACATTTTGCAGAACTTTTCTAAGAACTTCAAAAAGTTCATGGAAAGATGTATATTACCTTTCAACTCTATTTTTTCCATGAACTTTTTGAAGCACCCTTGTATGTTTTCCATGAGCGGTCATGTGGCTCCTGAACAAAGAGGGGAGGGATGTCCTTGAGGGAGTTGTGCAGATGCACATTAATAGGGCTTATGTGACAATTTCCAGATGTTTCTAATAACATTTGGGACCCCTTGCTAAATACAAATTCCCAGGCCCCACCACAGAGAAGGTAGGTCTGAGGTTGGGTCTGGGAATCCATATTTTCACTGTGTGCCCCAGGTGATTCTTTCTCTGGCAAATCTGGGAAACATCTGCAGAGTGGCTAAGAGCTCAGGCTTGGTCAGACTTGGGTTTGAATCCTGACTCTCTCACTGATTAGCTGTACAACATGGGCAGTTACTTCATCTGTCTGCATCTCAGCCTTCCCTTCAGCTAAACTAGGATTATAATAGCATGTCCTCAAAGAGTGGTTGTAAGTTTAAATGCATAAACGAATGGAAAAGGATTAGCACAGCCCCGCCACATCACACATTCTACCAATAATAATTCACTTAATCCTCAGAGTGACACTAAGGGATAGGCATTATTTTAATCCCTATTTTGAAGATGAGGAAGCTGATACACACACAGGCTAAGAAGCTAGCCAAGGTCACACAGCCAGAAAGTGGCAGAGCTAGGCTTCAAACCCAAACAGTTCCTGCTGAAGTGGCCCGTGGCATGCTTGGGGACAACTACTGTTTGGAAGAAATGGAGTGAGGCTTTAGGATACATGCATTGCACATGCAGTGACCCTCTCCCTATAACCAGCTGGGAGTTTGAAATTGAATCCTAATGTATTAGGTAATGTATTAGGATAAGAGGGTTTTCCTTAAAGAGATAATTTAGAACTGAAAGACGAGGTTTTCATGAAATGGAAGTAGAGTAAGAAACATGTTTTCTTGAGTCTAGTAATATAAATAATCTTAAGAGAAGTAAAATTCCTGTGTAACAGACCCCCTCATGAGGATGAGCGATGGGCTGCAAAGTTGGCATTATTGAGGATGATCAAACTTCTTAGGGCATGAACTTCCCTGCCTGCTTTGTGGGTTCCAGGGTTATAACTTCTCCCCACATACATGATCAGCAGTGTTTGAGAGCACTCTCTTAGGACCAATTCCAGAAAGTTTTCATGGGAAAGGCAGTGGGAAGGAAAGGATGGGGAAAGATATGCACAATATTTTGCAACAGAAATTAATAGGATGAAGAGTTTTGCTTCTGATTGGAATGACTAAGGATGAAAATGACCTCCACTCTCACTGTGAAGGTCAAGAAATCACTGGATATGGTACAGAATCATACCTATTTTTAGAGCCATCAAAGAGTTGTGAGTGCAAAAAACTTTAAAAGAAATAAACTCCATAGAGGTCAGTCCTTTGTAGGTGAGCCAAGGATGGAGGAGACTTTCATATCTGGGGTCAGCTGCTGAGGTTAGGAGCTTTAGGGACAGAAGTGGAAGTCTTCCAGAGAAAGAGTCTTGGCTGTGATGAGGAGAAAGAGCCAAACTTTTGACAGACCTATGACTGACATTTGGATTTGAATGTGAAGTTTTTCAGATGGAAGGAAAATAATACCAGATGAAAATTTGGATCTATAGAAAGGAAACTAGACCAATAAAAATAGTAAATAGAATATACAATTTTTCTTTGTTTTCTATTTTCATAAAAACAAACTGTTTAAAGCAAAATGGTAACTGTGTGTATTGTGGCATTTCAAATATGCATAGGAGTAAAATGTACAACAGTAATAGTGCAAAGGGCAGGAGGGGATGTAAACAGAATGATACTTTGTAAGTTCCTTCATTATACAGGAAGTGGTGCAATGTTAATTCCAGGCAGACTATGATAAAGGTGCATATTTTACTTTTGAGAGCAGCCACAAGACATAAACAAAAAGAGTTACAGCTGAAAAGCTGAAAAGGGAGATGAAATGTAGAACTAAAAGAATGCTCAATTAACCCAAATGAAAACAGAAACGAAAGAAGAAAGGACAGAGAAGATAAGTAGAAAATAAGAATTACATTAAATATAAATGGACTAAACATGCTGTTTAAAGGTAGAAATTGTCAGATTAGATAAGAAAGCTCTATGCTGTTTAAAAGATATATGCTTGAAATACAAAGGCACAAACAGGTTGAAATAAAAGGAAGAAAAACATATACCCTGAAAATACTAAAGATAAGGAAACTGGCTGTATTAAAATCACATTAAGAGCATTATTGGAGATAAAAAGTGTCATTTCATGGCAAGAGTCTGCATTTTGGGTTAAACATCTCTATGAAGGATTCTGAATTTCAGGCCAGTCAATGAACTGTTTGCTGAGAATATCTGTTTTATGTTTGAGGTTTGTATTTTTTTCTCTCTTCCTTTCATCTCTCATCTAATTCCTTCCTCTCTAATAGCATTCATTTGCTATAAAGTACTTTCCCCCTTTTATTTCTTGAAAGAATGCTTTGTGAAAATAATAAAATCAATTTTAAAGAATTACCTATAGTTCCATGCTCCTAACAATACATCTGCCTTCTTTTTATCTTGTCCCTCTGTAGTCTTGGTCTACATGCATATGCAGTTTTTATAGCTGAAGTTATAGCATGGATACAACTTTGTGTTCTGGTTGTCCACTTATATAAGTAAAATGCCTTGTTTATGTTGCGTGTAATTATGGCAAGGTTTCTCAACCTTGGCACTATTGACATTTTTCACCAAGTAGTTATTTGTTGTGGGGAGCTGTTCTGTGCATTGTAGATACTTAGCAGCACCCCTGTGTACTCACTAGATTCCAGAAGGCCCCAATCCCCTAGGTGTGACAATCAAAAATGTCTCCAGATATTGCCAAATGTTGTCTGAGAGGCAAAATAGTGCCTGGTTTAGAACCACTGAATTCTAGGAATCATTTTTATTGGCTGCCTAATGCTATGTACATTTAGTTGATGATTCGTATTTTGCCAATTATTTTCCATTCCTGGACATCTATGTTGTTTCCAACATCTTGCCATTCTAAAGTCTGCTACAAGAGGTATGATTATAGCCATTTCTTTTCTTTAAAGACTATTTATTTTCTTCAGGTTAAATTCTTGGATGTGGGGTGTATGGGTTAAAGGGCATTTGACCATCCTTTTGGGGCCTTTGAGGAGAAGAGTGATCCTCTGAGTGGTCCAAAGCTTGGGCTTTCCATCATCTCATGCCCTGAGTTGGTCCCCTGCTGGTATGAATCACCTGAATCATTTAGGACCTACCTGTGTCACTGAGAAAAGTGTTTGGTGACTTACACATTTTGGTGCTGGGTCGACAAATTAGTTATCTTAGCTATAAATTACTGCAATGATCCATAAATCAGATCTATATTACATAAATCAAGAGACATCGACATACGATGGGAATTTAAGAGTACTAATTTATAAAACGCATTATGATAGATTGGCCATGCAATAAAGGAAAACTGTGGCACATCCATCAATGCCTCCTCACCCAAGGAGATATCAGATGCAGGGAGGGTGCCAGGGAGTCATTTAATGTCGACAGACTCTTCATGGAAGGGGAATGTGTGAAAATGTTAGTGGTTCTTGCAAAACAAGGAGATAGCTGATGTATATTTTAACTTTCAAGGCACTTCTAAAATGCAGTTTTCCTTCTGTGTATTTTCTTCTCTAAGGGTCTGGTGTCTCTAGGTGTGGGGTTGAAACACCGGTATGGAAAGTAGCTGAACTTTTCCCCACCCCTTGTGCAAGCTGCTTCTCCAACTCAGAATTCCCTCCAGTCCTCTTTCCTCTCCACTGCTTTACACGCATCCCCATCTGCCAGTTCTCTGTTTGCATGTCCCCTCCCCAGGGACACCTGCCCTAACAGCCCTGGCTGGATCAGGCCATGTTGTCATGGGCTCTCATCACTCCCAGCTCTCTGTCACGGTGTGTGCCTTGATCCCCACTCCTCATTCACAGGTACTGTTGTTCTCCCTTGCTAGAGCATCAGCTCCAGGGGGAAAACAGCTGCGTCTGTCTTGTCCTCCGCTGTATCTCCAGTGCCCAGTGTGTTGTCTGGGGCAGAGTACACACGCAAGAGTGTTTCTGTACTAAATGAATGAGTAGGAGAAAGGAGGATCCCACAGTGGGCAGCCGAGACCCCTGCCCTGGCAGGTGCTGGGTCAGTGATGCACAGGGCAGTGGTTTCTAAGTGTCCTTGGAATGCTTTCATGATAACTTATTAAAGGTTCTAATGAAAGGAGCACTTGGTAGATAGGTACATTTGAAAAAGTTGCATACTTCATTCCTCTCCAGGAGGGCTGAGATGCACGTTACCATAGTAGAGGTTCCATGGCGTTTTCTAGTTAAAAGTGAAGTATTTTTTAACTGAGGTTAGGGTTTCCAAATGGGGGGAGGCTACCTTAGCTGTGAGTTTTGCTGAATCAGACCACACCCACTGATCAATGCAGATTGATGAGGCGTTTGTGGGCTCCTCTTGCTGAACAAGATGATGCCAGAGACAGGGGCTACGCAGCCCTTTCCCGTGAAGAGGTTGCATTTTGTTGGGGATCCGCATACCTGCCTGCAACTGAAATCTTAGTCTCAACTCTCTGGGGTGCAAAACAAGAATTTTATTTTTCTCAAACCACAGCCTCCAAACATGCTGTGTTGTTTTTTCCTTTCCCACCGCTTGACAACAGCTCAGGCAGATCCTGTAATTTTGTGGTCGTGTAGTTATAGCAATGGTCATTTTAACAATCGAGACACATTCAGGCAGCAAAAGGTCCTTTCTGGTCAAATTGCCACTTCAGCCCCTCTCCTGTCCAAAGCTTCTCATCACTGCACACACAGGTCCCTGGCCTCCTGGGGAAGCATTCCCTGCATGGCCTCTTATGGCCCCTGTCTCCAGCTCCTGCCTATAACACAGTCAGTTCCTGCTGGCACCTGTTGCTATTGGGAGGTACACCCTTTTCTCTCCAGACCCTGTGGCTGTCTCTCCTCTTGGGCTGTCATAGGCTGCTCTGCTTGGCCTCCGCTGTCAGAATTCTCCAAGAGGCTATGGCCCCTATCGACGACCTCCTTTGACTTTCTAGTCTGGGTATAGGGATGGGTGGAGTGCGGGAGATCAGGGTTACAGGACCACTTGGTTGTTTCTTAACAAGCATCTTGGTGCTCTCTTTATAATTAGGGGTACATAACACTGAGGATTGTCAGCCATCAGGCTGTGACTCTGAGCCAAGCAGGAAATTTTGTTCCCCTGCCCATTCATGCACAGGTGAGCAGACGGCATGGACAACACATGGCAGTGGACTTGGCTTGTGGGTTCTCCATTCTGCTCATTGAGTGTTCAGAGATAGGAAGGGACAACAGGGCTGGAAGTCTGGGGATTACAAGAACAGGGGCCTGAGCTGAGCCTTGAAGGAGTTTTTTAACTTAAAAAATTGCATTATAAAATTTATACACATTTCTTATAAAAACAACCACAAAATAAAACAAAACTCTCTTCCCTCCAGTCTTGCTTTCTCAGGATAACCTCTCATAAGTTTGCTCTGTATCCTTCCAGGCCTTTTATTAATGTATGGATAAATACACACATCTGAGCCACACAAGTAAAGTGCAAAGATTTTTTTTTTCAAGAGCATCCCATGTGTCTTGGTTTGAAGGATTTTGAACAATCGTTCATTAGATATTTGTGTACTCCTGTGCCTTGGTGTACCCTAAGGGCAGGGATAGAAGGGAGGCTGTCCCTGGCCTGGAGAAACAGGGCTGTCAAGTATGGTTGTGCAGGCTGCTCTTTGTCCGGGGTGCCTGCTTGATGGGTCACATAGGGCTAAGAACCAGCTGTGTCCTGTTGCCCAACCACATGTCCTGGCTATGTGCATCTGGGGGCAAGGGGCACTGGAGGGATGGAGGCCTTTTTCTAATTGCAACAAAGGCATTGGCTCCTTGAGAAAGTTCCAGGTTAGTAGTGGAGCCAGAGAAGGGAACAGACCAGTCCAATGCTGGAGTAAGGCTGGAGTGTGACCCAAGGCCGTATGTACAAAGAAATAGGAGAGCCGGGAGGCCAGGGACCTCTGGGGACTGGAAGAACACATGATCTTGCCCTCTGGGAGCCAACAATCCCACTGGGGAGGAAGTCACACACCTGAAATAAGTGTGAACAAACGTCAAATGGAGTGTGGGGTCCAGCTGGTATTTTAGATGTTGGGTTTCTGTTGGGGACATGCTCTTCCAGGCTTTCTGACAGTCAATGTCACTCCCCTGGTTGAAATCCTTCACTAGTCTGTCTTTTATCATCTTCAGGAGAAAGAAAACCCAAACTTCTTTGCAGGGCCCATAAGGAGGGTCCTTTGAGATGTGACCCTTGCCCATCGCCCCAGCCCCATTTCCTGGGCCGTGGGTGCTTCCAGGACCCTCTGCCTACATAGAACCACTCAGAATCCCTGAACCCACCTGTCCCCACAGATCTGCAGTCCTGGCCTTGGCACATGCTGGTCTCTCCGTTTGGATGTCCTTATATGCCCGCCTGCCAACCTGCCCCCAGTTGCCCCTCTCTCTGCCCGGCTGGCTCTGACTCGGTTCCTAACCATGGTGATGCCCACATGGTTTGGGAATTTCTTCCCAAAGACCACCTTTAATCTGTCTTTTAGTTTAAGTGGAGTCGGGAGAAGCCCAGCTGGTGACATACTCTCCTACTCTGTCATTCATTCCTAAAACTTCACAGGCAGGTAGAAGAGGAGAAAGGATGTCCAGATAACCTAGTGTAGGTCTCAGAGAGCAAGGCCTGCAGGAAGACATATTGAGTCTTCTTTGTACAAATTAAACTTTACATGCAGTGACAAACCATTACATGCTCTGCTGATGTAGAAAATGGCATTTTTCTCTAAGCTCTGTTACGTTTGAAAGTTATTTGAATAATAGTATACTTTTACATCCAAATCAATTCCTTGTTAGAATAACTCTATACTTTTGAACATAGCCTTTCAGGGCACACATATTTAATCTTGATGAAATATCATTTCGTCTGCTGAGACCATTCAGCTTCAGTGTTCTGTTGTAGTCGGAATTAACAAGAATGAGCTCCTAAGTGTGTTTTGTGAATCAAACCATAGAAAAAAAAATTTAAATCTGCCTCAAAAGAAAATACATTTCTCAGATATGGTGCCTTTTGGGTTCCCTAGCACGTCTGAAATTGCTTTAATCAGCCGAGCAGGTTAGGCCTCTTGTGCCAGTGTTTGCTATGAGTGATGGATGGACTTTCCTTCCTTGGGAAGGTGGATGATGAAAAACAGTGACCCTTATGCTTGCACAGGGCCCTTCCTTCTGCCCCTCAACTCCCAGTGTGTGAAATTCATCAGGTCTGCACCGTCCTAATGGCTGCTCCAACCAAGACAGTAAAAACCCATCAAGCAGGCCAAGGGGAGCGACCTACTTGTATCCAATTGTGTTAACTTCCCACAATGTGCTTTTTCTGCCCTGTTCTCAGCTTCCTTGGATGGATGATGTAAGAAACTGATGCGCGAAACTCACTATATATTTTTTTGATGTTAATGTTTTTATTTATTTATTTAATTTTTTTTAATTTACTTTAAATTTTAATTTTGTCAATATACAATGTGGTTGATTATTATGGCCCATCACCGAATCCTCCCTCCCTCCTCCCTCTCCCCCCTCCCACCCAAGAATGTCCTTTCCGTTTGCTTGTTGTAACAACTTCAAAAAATTGTAGTTGTTATATCTTCTCCCCCCCCCCCCGGTTTTTTTGTGCGTGTGTGTGAGTAAATTTATTTATTTATTTAATTTTTTTTAATTTACTTTAAATTTTAATTTTGACAATATACAATGTGGTTGATTATTATGGCCCATCACCGAATCCTCCCTCCCTCCTCCCTCTCCCCCCTCCCACCCAAGAATGTCCTTTCCGTTTGCTTGTTGTAACAACTTCAAAAAATTGTAGTTGTTATATCTTCTCCCCCCCCCCCCCGGTTTTTTTGTGCGTGTGTGTGAGTAAATTTATGTATTTATTTTTAGCTCCCACCAATAAGTGAGAACATGTGGTATTTCTTTTTCTCTGCCTGACTTGTTTCACTTAATATTATTCTCTCAAGGTCCATCCATGTTGTTGCAAATGGCAGTATTTCATTCGTTTTTATAGCTGAGTAGTATTCCTTGTGTAGTAAATCAGTGGACCCGGTTTGAAGATCCACATGAAAAACTGAAGGCTTGAATACAAGGAAGGCATTGTTTCATCCAAGAAACTACTATGCCTGATTTTTCATGGATGGATTTAATTTTGTAATTGACTGTCTTCCTTTGGCTGCCAGGGAGCTCAGAACCATGTTTGCAGTGGAACTTTTTACCAGCGTGCTGTCTCTTGATTCATCTTTTTATTTTATCTACACTTCTCTCTGGTTTTTATTGAATCTATGTTCATATTCACATCTCTAGCTCTAGCTCCTCTATCAAGCTCACAGAATGAGTGGAACCCCACAGGGTGCTGGGAGGAGACAGAACATGGAGAAAACATTCGCATGGATGTTTTGTTTCCCACCACCGTCCCATGAGACCGGTTCTGTGCCACATTCTTCGTTGCACCTTAGATGAATGGCTGTGAAGTTCTACAAATTTTCTTGACATTCTTAGGTAAAACATCCTTTGTTCACTTTTAATCACAAGAACGATGTTATCTTTAATAGTTACAATGTTTACTCCTGAGCAGTACCCCAAATCCAGAACTTTCTACAAGGGTAAACTTCTCCAGCTTTGAGCCTGCTTCAGGATGGGAAACCTCGTTGAGTGGAATCTTGGGGTACAGACAGTATCTCTATCTTTCTCTCTCTCTCTCTCTGAATTGCTCTTCTATCCACCCCACTCTGTCCCCAGACTGTCTCTCTCCTCCTGGGTAGGGGTGGGAAAGCCCTTACCTTCTGAGGTTGCCTTATCCTAAGATAGAAAGCGGTTTTGAGCTTCTGAAAGCGTCCCGACCCGCGGGATATTCAACGCAGACCCTGGAGGGGGGAGTGGGAATTGGATGGGACAAGAGACGAGAGAGATGGGAGACAAGACAGTATTCTGATCAAGTCTCGTTTATTGATTCTTAGGTTACATCTTATATAGGAAAAAGCAAGCATATTGTAAGGAGTTAGGAATGCAGGAATACGATAAGATCTTGAGAAGAAACAAAGTCAGAAAATCTCTGATGCAAAGAAGCCCCCAATCTTTACAAGAAAGCAGAAACTAGAAAGGAGATAAGAGGTCACTCTTGAGTAGACTTGCATAGCCAGGAGCACAGCGTCCCAGGCACAAACAGATTATGAGGCAGATATCACGTAAGCATGGCCATTTGGCGCAAGCAGGTTGTCACGCAGGCACGGTCACACAAGGAGGGGTGTGGGGCTACAGGCTCCCAACATATCCCCCTTTCTTTTCTTATATGAGAAATGGAAACATAGCCCAACATAATAAGAGCTGTGTCTGGCTTAGGTTGGGATGTTCAATTCTATAACAGCTTACCCGTCATTGGGAATAACTGTAGCTGGACAGATATCCCACCTAAGCATGGAATTTATGCTTTCTGGAACTTGCCGAGCTTTCTGGTTTTTAAAATTTATGTCTTTTGGAAAATTTGAGAGTTTCATCTATTATTTCCTTGAATTACTTCTTACCCCAAT
>NW_007726222.1:111756-119873 GCF_000696425.1 Galeopterus variegatus | reverse complement strand
TACATCTTATATAGGAAAAAGCAAGCATATTGTAAGGAGTTAGGAATGCAGGAATACGATAAGATCTTGAGAAGAAACAAAGTCAGAAAATCTCTGATGCAAAGAAGCCCCCAATCTTTACAAGAAAGCAGAAACTAGAAAGGAGATAAGAGGTCACTCTTGAGTAGACTTGCATAGCCAGGAGCACAGCGTCCCAGGCACAGATTATGAGGCAGATATCCCATAAGCACAGACATCTGACATAAGCAGATTGTCACGTAAGAAGGGGTGTGGGGCTATAGGTCCCCAACAACTTTGGTCATGAAGTGCTGAGGCTAAACTGCAGCAGACACCTGCCCGCTGTCGTGGGTGGAGACCAGTTCAGCCAGCCTCTCACACACTCCTTTACCTCTGGGTGTTGCAGCTGTCTCTGCATCTGTCACACAACAAGGACAGGTCTAACTCCACAAGTGGTTCTTGTGGTGCTCTTTGGGATTTTCCTGACTTCACTATTTGGCTGTGGGCCAGCTTATCAGACAGGAAAGAGAGGAGCACTCAGAGCACAACTGAGGAGGGTTGGTGAAGGGACTATGGGCAGAGTGTGGGCAGGGTAAGGACAAAAGGCCATGGGGCTCCCAGATGCCAGCACCATGCCCTGAAAAAGTTGGGAGAGGGAAGGGGTGCTAGAGTTGTGAAAGACTGGTGCTGGGTAGGTGAGGGGAGGCCAAGGGGAGCCAGCCAGAGCCAGAGCAGTGCCAGGTGGGGGTGGTATAGGTTAAATTGTGCCCTTCTGAAAGATATATTGAAGTCCTAACCCTTGTTTCTGTGGATGTAACAGTTTTTGGAAGTAAGGTCTTTGCACATGAAATCAAGTTAAGGTGAAGTCATACTGGATAAGGGTCGACTCTAATCCAATATGACTGGTGTCCTTATAAGAAGAGGAAAAGAGACAGACTCAGACCCAGAGTGGAGAACACCATGTGAAGATGGAGGCCGAGACTGGAGTGAGGCATCTACAAGCCGAGGAGCACCCAGGATTGCAGGAGACCACCAGAAGCCAGGGGGGCATGGAGCAGGCTCTTCCGCAGAGCCTCCTGAGGAACCAACCCTGCCAACACCTTGACTTCAGACTGCTGAATCTGCGACAGGATTGATTTCTGTTGCTGTAAGCTGTCCAAGTCTGTGGTAAGTTGTTATGGCTGCCCTAGGAATCCAATACAGGGTGAGATGGCAAAATTCCTTCATCCTTGTCCTCCTGTCTTCTTCCCTCATGATGGTGCCTATCATTGGCCAGACCCAACCAGGAGCCAGAAGGCAAGGGAGCCCCAGGTGGTGGTCCCTAGAGGTCGGCCTCCTGGCACACTGCAGGGCGAAGAATGGATGGAGGGTGGCAGTGAGTGGAGAACAATCCAGGCTCCTATCTTTTTCAAGTTCAGAGTCAGGAGAAGGATGGGATCAATTCCAAAGGCACCGGAGAAACAGCTGCCTCGACCGCTCTCTTCTGCCCTTTGCGTCTGGTTCTGTTGTGAGCACAGGCAGGCTGGGAACACAGCTGGTTTCTCAAAACTGCATATTGGATCAGAAGTCGGCTTTCCCAGGAGGACAGTGTTATAAACAGGCAAGGAGAGGTATGTGCAGGCTGAGGAAGGAGATGATGGACAAATTAAAAGGCTGGGGCACAACAAACATGCCAGGCTGCTCACCCTCATTTGTAAGGAGACCAACTCAAGTCAAAATAACACCGAGATGAATCAATTGACACCTAAAGGTTGGCACAGAAGGAAGGGATGGCTGGCTCCCGGGGCTGGTGAGGGTTGGGGAGAAGGCCTGGCTTCTGCACTGCTTGCAGGGCTGGCTGTGGATTCGGTGAGGTGTGAAGACCCCAGCACAGTGCTGACACCAGTGCTCAACACACGTGATTCCATCTCTCTTCCTGCTCTGCCCTGCTCTGCATCTTCCCCAACTGGCACTGTAAAGAATAAGATGTTGAAAACTCGAGGTACAGCATCAGTGTACCAGTGCTGTGTGGTGTTCTTTGCATGGACATTCACCTTTACTGACGGAAGCTTCTGGAGCTTTCACGCTGCACATTCTCAGCACTATCTATGCCTAGGGCAGTGTGAGCACTGTTGTGAGAAAGTGGACTGAATGAAATCACACAGGTCTTAAGGGATGTGAAGGGGCAGGGTGCGGGTGTATAGCTAGGAACATTTTCACCTTATGACAATTGCTTCATGGTTGTAATGACAAGTGTAGCTGCAGCAGGTGCTCTGCCATCTCTCATTGAAAACTTCCAGCATCTCCATCCATGTCAACCTGATGTCCAGTTGCCAGCACCTGTGTCTTTGTTGAGGTGTGCCCTCAGGCTACTGGAAACCCCTTTGTTGCTGTGCATAGCCATCTGGAAGTGCCTATGGATTAACCTTCCCCGGGGGTCAGCCTTCACCACTGGCTGATGAGTGTTTGGGCAAGGGTCTCCCCACTGCCCAGGAAATTCTGAGCCATGTTTTTGCACCATTTTGCAGAATTTCCCCATGGGATTTTGCTTTAATCTTCTACTGTGGCTTAATAACGTGCCCTTCACTGGCTATCTTCACCTCCCACACCACTTACCCTCCCTCCTACCTCTGTACCTCATACCTCTGCACCTCTTTACAGATGGCTTGTCCTTGAATACCTGGCTCAGGGTCTGCTTCTTGGGGGATCCAAACAATGACAAGAGGCAAGTTTGGCTCCTGAGCCTATACTTTCCAGATATGACACCTTCTGAGATCCAGGGGCTGGGCCAGCCTTGCTTTTAGCTTTTCTGTGTTGGTTCATCACCAACAGTTGCACAGCTCACTTATAACCTCACCATAATGGGAACGTGTGTCCGGCACTAATTAAGTGCCAGGCTCTATTCCAAGCACTTCATGTGAACTAACTCATTGGAAACACCAGGAGGTAGGCACTGTTACTCCCATATCACAGGGGAGGAAACAGGCTCACATGAAGAGACTCAAGGCTTGCTGGTGACTCTGACCCAAGCCTTATGACTTCAGATCATGTGTTTCCTGCTGTACATTGATAATCTGTGAGACACACATTTTATTTCTGCAGTTTTCTTTTTAGCTATCGTGAGGAGTTGGGGTTCAGTAACTGAGTCCTTATACGGGGGTTATCATCCCTCCATGGAGCGATTGGAGAAGAAAGGAAGATAAAGGGAAGGAAAGAGCCAGCCATGAAATTATAGAAAAGATAAAGGGTGCTGAGGGGAAATTCCAGCCCTTGAATGGCAGTCTGGGACTGGGTCTGCTAGCTGTCAGCATGTGTCATGGGCGAGGTGATCAAGGTTTGACAATCTTGGGCTTTGGGAAAGGGATCAGAGGAAAATCCTCTTGAAAGGGTCAAACAAAGGTTTTTCCAAGGCTTCCTCTGTTTCATGCATCAAGGTTGGTCTGGGCGTCTGGGGCCTCTGAAAGGTCCAGGAGTCGGGGGTTAGCCCAGTCAGCCACCGCTGGACACTGGACAGAGAACCACCAAACCAGGTCCCTCTCGGCATGTACGTTTCATCTGCAGAGCTACTAGTGTCTTCCTGACACTGCTGGGAAGGGAGACCTGAGAATTTTCTAGCAAGGTTGATAGGTGTAAGTTGTTAACAATGGTTAGGTACTGTTATTATTCTCAGTTAACCATAGTGGACAATGGGGGAACTTAGAGATGAAGTAATTTGCCAGCATCACACAGCAAGTGAAGGAGCAAGATTCCAAACCAGCACCTCCATCCTGGGTCTCCCTTCGTAGCTCCTGCACCACGCTCTACCCTGCACAGGGCAGTGCCCGCTCTGCCATTTTGTGTCAGATGTCACTGCCCTTCTTCTGGGTCCTCTGTTTCACGTAAGTGAACATTAAAATAAGCATAAAGGCTCATGGGGACACAGATGGCCAAGTGAGCGGAGGCCAGACAGGCAGGGCTCTCTAAAGTCCCCATGTCTCTTCACCCGAGAAATTCCAGTTGTGCGTTATTTGTGCCCATTCTCCATAGGATGTCACTGGGTGGGGCAGGTGTTTGGGAATGCCCGTGTGGTAGAGTGTGATCGGGTTTGCACTTTAACCCTGAGGGGTCTGAATGTGGAGACAGAATTTTTGGGTGGATGTGGGGGGATCAGCAGGAGGCCTCTGGAAGAGCAGGAGACGATGGTAACTTGGACTAGGGACCAGGGCACATACGGAGTAAGAGGAGCTGGTGAGTTTAAGAGATACTCGGGATGTGACATTTCAAACACAGCACTTGCTTTTAAATGCTAGTTTCTACCTTGTTATCTAATTGTGTCTTCCCGCTTTTAATTTAAGGCTTTTGGGCTTCAGGTAATTTTATGATACAGTTTGTTGATAAGAGGGAGAAAGTCCTATTACAAAAATGTTTCTTTGGTTTGGGGTTGGGGGGAGGGTAGTCAAAGTAAATTGTCCCAAGACTCCTCTGACACACTGGGCAGAGTCTTCTGTCCTTGCTGAGTCCTGCTGCCATCCTTGGGGACCTCAGCATCCTCATGGTGGTCAGTTCCATGCTCTGTCCCTCGGTCTTGATCTCCATGACTCGGGAGGCCTTGGCCTGCTCTGCACTCCAGCTGTCCACTCCCATAGTCTTCCCTTGTCAGCACTCAGACCTCCTCCACTGTGACATGGAACTCTGGTTGTACTGTGACACCCTCGATCCTTCTGTCACTCCCCGGATTCCTCCCATGGCCTCTGCTCTTTGCCTGCATTGTGGTTCTGGCCTCTCGACCCTTCCACTTTCTTCATGCTTAGTCGCTTCCTTCCCAGTCTGCTCCCGACCCTGCACCCATCACTCCAGTCTCTCATCAACATTGTCCCTCCGTTTACCTAATTTCTGCGTCAGCACCGCCCACACAGCCCCCTCCACGCCGGGCGCTCTGGGGCGAGCCTTCTGCACTCGTTGCCTGGACTGCCTGCTGAGTGCTGCTGGCCACGATCACAGCTTTGCTCACCAGAAACTCGTGGTCTGGTACCCAAGTGCGGGGCTGGGCTCTGCGTGGAGAGAGCATGTCTCCTGGATGGGGCTCTTCTCTGCACCTCTGGGAAGCCTTCTGCACCCCCCCACCACACCTCCAGTGCCGGTGCTGTGTCCCTCACTGTCGGGGGCTGACTCGGCCTCCCACTGAGCTGAGAAAGTGGATGCTCACCAGAGGACTCTCGTCCCACCTTCCATAATTACCTGCACCCCGCCCAGCTTTGTCTCCTTCCTCCTACTCTCACAGGAGGAAGGTCCCTCTTGTGTAGGGCTGCTTGCTGCAGTTGGGTCTTAATTATTCTCCCCGGGTGTTCGCATATTCTGTTCCTTCTACCCAACACTACCCTACTCATTCTTCTCATCTTGGGGGGATCCTTCGATCACCCTCCACCCCTCCTCTTCTCATTAGCTGGGCGCCACCCTTTTTTAGTTTCTCCTTCTTTATGGTCCTGTCCTCCTGTGTTTTACGACTTCATGAGCTCAAGGCACGTGGCCAGTGGGGCCAGGGCTGGGGTGAGAAGTGGGCCTGTCCAGCCCCCATTTCACTCATGCACCAGGCTAGGCCTGCTTCAAGTTTACACCTGATGTGTCTTAAAAACCTTGGCCCCTGAGGAGGAATTGAGTTTTCTGAATTGCCATTAACACTGACCTTTGAAAAATGTCCAGAAAGAAGCAGACGATTTGTCTCTTGATTTCAACTCTGTGAACTTCAGCTGGAGAATTGCATTTGGGGAGCTTGTTCTTTGTAAGCCTATTACAAAAATAATACAGCTACATAATTGCAGAGGAAAATGAAATTTTAGTCTCTTTCTGTGATGGCCTTGAGGGGAAATAGAAGCATACAGAAAATTCTCAACTTAGGAAAAATAACCAGAACCTCCCCCAAATGCTATGTAATTTAGTCATGAAGTGCTTCTAAAAAAATGTCTGTTTATCTTAAGCCCCTAAAGAAATACCTTTATGGAGAGATTATCATATTGAAATTTATTTTAAGGGCTTACTTAAAGAACATTGGTTTTTTCCGCCCATTAATCAGATTTCATTTGATGTTGCTTTGATTTCTCTTTAGTTATGGCTAATTATTTTACGACTGCTGATTGCCTGCTATCAAGGATTGTATGCTCATGTTATGAAAACATTTCAAATGATCTATTGGCCTGAACACTGTCAGGGAAGACTGGCAGAGTTCTAGGAGGCAAATCACTTTAAAGTTGATTGGGCTTGGTCTGGGCTGCGGCAGAGAAAAATGGAAATAGAGCTGCTCAGGAGGTTTGCTTCCGACATGGAATATTCCTCAAATGTGGCAGAGGTTGTAAAGGTGGCAGTGGATTGGACTGAATCTCCAGAGATGGAGTGTGGGCTGAGGCCATTTGGGGAAGGCTGGAGCCACAGGCTGCTGCAGAGTGACCTCATGAATCCCACACCACTGGCTCTCTGGGCCTTTCTACAGCTTCCTTCCCAGGACCCCAGGAAGAGCCCAGATAGAAGGACAAATCCTTACACAGTGTTTCTCTCTGGCAGGAATTATGACCCTAATCTCCCCAAAGTGAAACATCAAGTCAGACCTAAGGGGAGATGGACAAGAGAGTGGTGACATGTACAGGGAGAACCCATGTGGCACAGACAGAGGTAACCTATAGTCATTATAATCCAATTTGTTGGTGGTGGGACCTTGAACAAGTCATTTTCATGCTCCAAGTCTTGGTTTTCTCACCTGCACAATGGGAGAAGTAAGGATAGTTGCACCTCATAAAGGTGTCATGAGGAATCGGTGAGACACTGCACATAAAACGTTCAGCCCAGTGCACAGCACCGATAGGTACTCAATACATGCCACTATCATTAGTATCTATTAAGAGGGCTAATAATCTCCATCTCAGGTTTAATTGTTGTGACCATTAAATGACATAACTTAGGCAAAAGACTTAACACGGTGTTGGACATGCAACAAGCCCCCAGTATAGCATGGCTATTAGTGCAAGTACTAGCGTCTGGGAAGGTGTGTGACCAGGTCCCTGCCCACCTTCCTGAGCCCACCTCTGCCCACTCTCCTCCTCACTCATGGTGCTCCAGCCACACTGGCCTCCATCTGTTCCTCTGACTCTCCAAGCCCATTCTCCCTTCACCTGTCTCTTGCCTCTGCACTCAGTAGCTCCTCCAATCACTCAGGTCTCAAGTCTAAAGTCATCTCTGCAAAGAGATCACCCTTCATGGCCAACCTGTCCCCCTACCCCGTGTCTGTCCGCTATGGTGGGGCACGTACCAGCAGTGATTCATTTATTGCCCCTCTCCTCCCACTGGGCTGGAAGTTCCATGACAACAGATTCCTCTTGTCCTCTGCTGCTCCCAGGGCACAGGACAGTGCGTGGCACAGATTAGGTGATCAAAAAATACCTTCCCCACCTTCACCCCATTGAGTCCCCATTGGGAAGTCCCCAGAGGGGATTCACTTTGGAGTCAACATCTTGGAGCCTTGAGAATGCTCAATGCTTCCTGGAACAGACACGTAAAAAACCTCACAGAGCCAGGCACCAAGAATGTGCAGGGAAAATAAACTCCCCAAAGAAAAAGGAAGCTGAATCTGTAGGTAGGGCTTATGGAGACTGGGCTGGGTACAAGAGGCAGCTCTGTCTTCTGAGAGGGAGGCAGTGGCAGCAAGCTCCTCCTGGGGTACCTTCTGTCCAGGGAGAGGGGAGAGGAAGACCCCATGCACTTTCCGGGGCTAAGTGCTGTGAATACTGCTGCACACAGCGGCGCCAGGTTGCCCTCTGGACAGGGTTCTGGCTCCCAGGGCTGGGCTCCTTTGGCAGGGGAGGGAGTTGAGAAAGAGGGGTAGAGGCCCAGGCTGCAGCTGTGAAAGGGCAGTGCATGGACCCCAACAGTGAGTCAGTCTGGAAGATGTGGATGGCCTCAGGCATAACCCAGAGGTGTGGGAGAGACAGGAGAGGAGGGACAATGTTGGGGTGACCAGAAAAGTTTGAAACAGGGGGAGCAAGGGAGAGCAGGGTGAATCTCTGTGACTAGCGGGTATGGGAAATCCATCCATCATCCATCCATCCATCCATCCATCCACACACACATCCATCCATCCACACACACATCCATCCATCCATCCACCCACCCACCCA